>NW_026607101.1:295000-312228 GCF_029890125.1 Rhinichthys klamathensis goyatoka
TTAGGACGAACGTAAAGAGGGCTGTGTTTACCCACTTTGTTGGGGAAGTTCATGTCTGCGCCAAATCTGCGTGGATATACCGCGAAATCCAGCGGATGTGACGTGCATGCGCGCTCCTGAGCCTCTCTCCTATTTATAGTGACTCCTATAGTCAGTGTGTCGGCACTGCAGCTAATGCCTGCAGTTATTTTCCTTAGTTATAACTGCAGTTATGCCTATGTTGTGTGCCAGAGTATTTTTTTTTGGAGTACTACAGAGTCACTACATGGAGTCTGATAGCACCAAAAAACGACCTGCCTCTTGCCAGCACAACACAGACTCTCCAACACAAACTCCACATAAATATAAAAAAACTTCAGACGAAAACACGGATCAACAGTGCAGAGCGTTGGAATTGTGGAGAAACCTCCGCTTTGTTTTAGGTAGGTATATTTAGGTATAATAACAGACCCGGAGTTGGCTTTTGTGATTGTTTCTCCGGTGTGTTGACAGTCTCAGTGTGGCCGGCGCCATGAGTGCTCGCTCTTAAATTCGATCACGCGCACGAGCGCTCTTGTAAAAATTTGTTGCAATCTGAAACATCACCGCTAGAGGCTGCTAAAAACTACACATAGCCCCTTTAAATTGTTTTATCTTTATGTTGAATAAAAAAATAAAAGCAAACTCTGTTTTCTATTGAATAAACAATGGTGGACGCCAATTAATTGTCAGTTAAAACACAGATTGTTGTGAAAAGCATGCAATTTGTTCAGTTATAAGACTTTATAAACAGTCTTTTATTTTGTGTTACAGCTTTTATATGTAAGCTGTTTATAAACACTGAGACATGATTTGATAAAAATGTTTTATTGGGTTTATAAAAACTACACAGAGACTCGGTTTAAAGAAAGATTGGAAGATGAAAAGAATATGGGAAACCGTATTTAGGAAAATTATTTTATTGAGGAATGTTGTAACGCACGGACAGAGGCGGTCTGGCTGGCCATGTGCAGCACTTTATTTCAACTTAAACACAAGCAGACATGAACCCAGGCAAACATATACATATATATACAAGGAGAATGTGATCCAGCAACTCGTGGTGATAACAGGCTTAGGTCGAGGCAGGCAGCACAGGTTCATAAACTTCCAGAAGACAGGCAAGGGTAACTTGAGTTTTGGAAAAAAAAAAAGAATACTAAAACAGGGAATAATGCTCAGAGATGTAACAAGACTTCGCACCAGATCGCTCAGGCTTAAATAAGGATAGTAATCCCGTAATCAAACACAACTGATTAAACATAATGAGTCCATGGTGAAAACATAACACAAGGGAGAGTGCCCTCCAGTGGCTCAAGCGGGCATACATGCATTTCATTTCAACAGGCATCAATCATTTCAAAAACACAATAAAAACGAAAAAAAAAAAAAAATCAACATCTGCCATCTTTCATCCTTACTGAAAATGACATTGAGTGGCACATGGAATAATAATTATCAATAATCTGGCAGCAAACTGAATTATTTCAGAAAAAAAATAAAAATGTATATACAGTGGTGAGCACCGGTAAGAGACCAACACAAATTGGCAACGACAATAAGGATTTAGCTTAAAACCTATTAAAACAGTAATTTTGTAGGATGTTTTTACATTTTTTACTGAGTTGACACCAGTATTAAAGAAACACATATGAAGCATGCATATAGTAAGGAAAAAGCAAGTATTACCTTAATGTGTTCCAGACCAAAAGGAGGTCTGAGAGATCGCTGAGAGGCCGCGCTCGAAGGAGAAAGATGAAGGTGGAGGGGAAAAAACTCAGAACTTTTTATTAGAAAATTGTGAAAGGAGTTAACCAAGATCTGGGATTGGATAAATTGTGCATATGAAATTGTGTGATATGTAACATGCATTATAAAAAGTATAAACAGTATTCCATGTATAAATAAATAATTCCAGTTAGAGCCAGCCTCTCCATAGTTTGATGATCCAAGCCTGACACCTGCTGGTGGAACTTGTGAACGGATTTTATTATACTTTAAGTCATTTAGTTTCTCAAAGTTTCCATACAAAGTAAAAAGTTATTCTAAAAAAAGATTGCCTGCCACAAGTCTCTGCTTTCTATAAAGATCTAAACCACGGAGGGGTTCTAGACTGTAAGCATGAATTTGGATACTTGGATACATAGTATAGAATTCGACCTAAACTTTACCTTACCTGAGATTATAAACAAAATAAGGTAGAAGGTGCTGATGATATAGGAGGTGAGTGAAATACATTTGATTATAAAGATGAAAAAAAAAAATGTCCAAATACATGATTCAAGACAGAAATGCACAATTTATGAAAATAACATCCATGCTGCTTAAATTACACCTATTGCTATGCTTTCAAGGTTTGCTCCCTGGTCTCACCAGAATTATCTACAAGGCAGAGGACAGTGGTTGGTCATTAAGTGACCTCTGGGGACCACTCCGACTCCGAGATCCCCTGCCATGTTAGCCTGAGGCCCCGGGGCACCCAGTTACCGTGTGTAGCCACGAGGAGGCCTGGCAGAAGTCTTGGTGAGGAGAGGCTTTGTACTGGCAGGGAGAACCACAAAGGGCTAGCCAGCGGCAGCAAGCAGTAAGCGAGAGAAAGAGGCAGCAAAATAAGAGACAAGCATGCATCTTCCTTCACTTACTGCAACACTGCACTAGACGCATCACAACACCCTGTGCATTACACACTTACACACACACACACACATGACCACGTATGGGTTTTGCGCAACTTGCGGGGTTGCGACGACTACAAGGCAGTCTGGTCATCTTAGGCTGACAGTCCAGACAGTCTGCAGCCCATCCGAACCATCAGCCGAAGTCAGACCATGCCATGCAGTGGTGGGAACCGCAGAAGTGGACAAAACCTATTGGTGGTCTAGTGGGTCGATAGATCCTGGATTCAAGCAGGTCAACAAAGACTGACCACATGGCGTAGGTGTCCAAAACTGTGTCTACGTACGACACATTACGGTCCACATCAAGGAATCGGTTTTGCACAGTGACCTGCAGGAGCCGGAAGGGCCATTCTAAAAGACAACCCATGGGGATCCATCGAGCACCGAACCTACCATGAGGGAGTGATAACACCCCCACCGTCGCCCAAGGACTCAGTCTGCAGGGCTTCCCCAAGGGCTGGAGGAAGTTCTGAAATACATCAAGAAAAGACAAGTCAGCATGCTGAATTCAACGCTAACCTCACTGTTGAAAGAGAGAGAGATCTAAGAAGAAAGATTGGATTAGTAAGGTAAAGTGAGGTGGATTAGTGAAAAAAGGGCTAGCCAGCGGCAGCAAGCGAGAGTAAGCGAGAGAAAGAGGCAGCAAAATAAGAGACAAGCATGCACTTCACTTACTGCAACACTGCACTAGACGCATCACAACACCCTGTGCATTACACACATACACACACACACACACACACACACACACACACGACCACGTATGGGTTTTGCGCAACTTGCGGGGTTGCCACTAGGTTTTGGCCACTTCTTCGGTTCCCACCACTACATGGCATGGTCTGGTTCCCTTAGTTTGACGGTCGAGACAGTCTGCAGCCCATCCGAACCATCAGCCGAAGTCAGACCATGCCATGCAGTGGTGGGAACCGCAGAAGTGGCCAAAACCTACTGGTGGTCTAGTGGGTCGATAGATCCTGGATCTTTCAGCACACCACCCTGTGGTGCCAAGCAGGTCCCGTAGTGGTCAAGACACAATGGTCTTGACACCACATCAATGAATCGGTTTTGCACAGTGACCTGCAGGACCCGGGACAAAGGCTTTTAGCAGTTCTAAAAGACAACCCATGGTGACCCATCAACCACCGAACCTACCATGAGGGCACATGAAGTAAGTAAGCTTCTCATTATTAGTTTCTATTTGCTTTTACACTCTGACATTTAACATGCTGTGTATTGTTATTTTAATACTTTCCTGCAGGCTCCTGTTCTTGGACCCGATGGCGTTGCAGGCTGGGATAAGGTGCAGGATCTGGCTGAGTACCTGGTGTCCCTCCGTCAGGCACTCTACCTGGACGAGCAGCAGGTCACAGAGGTCATCCGTCTGTGGACTACTCTTCCTGATGGGGACAAGAGGAAGATCCACTATCAGCCCAGACACCAGCCCAAACTGACCCACGGACGCTTCAAGGCTCCAAAAAACACAGGAGTGACACCGGGTGTGGACAGTGTGAAGAGGTGCCTGATTGGTCATCCTGGGGGGCCAGCTCAGTGGCCCAGCACCAGTCACTTAGTTGAGGCCATGTGTATCAAACTGTGTGCACTTCACAAGTCCCCAACTAAGAAGGATGGAGTCCGTCTTCCTCATTGGACTAAGGTGCTCACGGATTACCACCACATCCGAGACCTGGTGCTGAACTGCCAAACTCTGATGGAGGCCACGTCACTTCAGCTGTTTATGCTGAATCAGAGGACTCTCACTCAGTGGTAAGCATGGTTTTACATTGACATTTGAAAGAAGCAGTTATTATCTATAGCAGTTATTTATTATGAATACATTTTTTGATTGCAGGTTTAATCGAAGGGAGAACACCCAGGATGACTGTCCTTACCCAGGGCCTTGCTGCAGAAGACCGCATCGCTGTGGCCAGCTCACAGCTTCCTGCTCCGCGGGAAAAGCTGGATGAGGCTCCCTCCACATCAGGGGCCCGGCACGAGTTTGTCCTTCCTCCTAACAGAGCGGGACAGGCTCCTAAGCTACGGCCGGGCAGACGACCTGCCAGTGCTGCAATTGTGAGGCCAATTAAACCCTCTGGTTTATCTTTTTAAACAGCAGCTCCTACTCCTCCCCCAGTTCCTGTGCCACTACCCCAGTTCATTTTATTGAACACTGCGCCCACGCTGCTGGCAGCTGGTGCAGGTGGCGCTTCAGCTGCTCCTCTCCTGGCTCCAACTCCAGTGTTTCCTGACGTGCGAGAGGCTCCTGCTCCCACTGCCCCGGTGTCTGTGTCCCGCTTCACTCAGAGGAACAGACGACGCAGGGCAGAAGAGGAGGCCAGTGGAGCCCACAAAAGGAAATATGTCCGTGAAGTGGCATATAACAAATGCTCTAAGTGTGGCAAGCCCAAAACCAAGGAGTTCGGCCACAGCCGCTTCGGCAGTGCCACGTTTTGCCCCAGTGTCTCTGGTGGCAAATCTTTAGAGGAGTGGCTGGTAGAACAGCGCCAGCAGAAAAAACCTGGACAGCCACCTCCATAATAAAAAATCTTCCAACACAGAAAAAAGATTGTTTGTAAATAATTACCTGTAAATAATTATCTATGTGTAATTACAGTTATGTTCTTTTTTTTCTCTCAATCCTTCTGTAATGTCTTGTTTGTTTTATTTATATTACAGAATGTTCTATTCTATTTCTACATTGTTAGTTGTTTATTTTTGTTCATTAATGTCTTGTAGTTTTAGTAAATAAATACTGTTCACACTATTATTCATTGTGCTGCTTTTAATTGCCTTGGGACTGGAATGTGCAAACTGTACATGGGCCCACCCACTCTTTCATAGAGTATACATTGTATATAACACATATATTGTGTGTATGTCCATATATTTATGCGTGTGTGTGTACTTATTTCAATATTTGTGTGTATTCATTTTAATAAAAAAAATTACATTTCGATATTTGTGTGCATTTGTGTGTATAAAACATTTGAAGTGTCCTAAAATAAATCAGATAAATCACATCAAACCCACACACAAAAAAACACATATTTGAATAAACATTTGTATTAGTTTTATTAAACCATAAACATGTAATATGTTTTTTTTTTTTTAAATAATATACACAATTAATATCAATCAATATAATGATATGTCACATTGATAACCAAATGAAGGCGCATGCGCAGTTGATCACACACTAGTCGTGCAGAACAGGGGTTCGAGCCCAGCCCGCGGAGTGTGACTTGTTTCACATGTAACGGTGGTGATAGCGCAGTGGAGGGGTGGTGATAGCGCAGTGGAGGGGTGGTGATAGCGCAGTGGATAAGACACATGCCTTTGGTGTGAGAGACCCGGGTTCGAATCCACTGCGAGACACCAATGTGTCCCTGAGCAAGACACTTAACCCCTAGTTGCTCCAGAGGCGTGCGACCTCTGACACATATAGCAATTGTAAGTCGCTTTGGATAAAAGCGTCAGCTAAATGAATAAATGTAAATGTAACTAAAACTCTTCCATAACGTACAGGAATATAGCCCGAATATTGTTGCAGGGCAAATTTGTGCGTTTTTTCGCGTTTTCTGCGTCCTTTTCGCTTGCGTGCGCAGCGAGCGCTCTACCATTTGAGCTAATTCCCCTCGACGACGTGGAGAGAAGGTGTCCATCGCACAGCATGTGTGCAAGTGCTGCAGCGCGGTTTCCAATGGCCACAAAGCAAAGAGACCGTATTTCCTCTGTGCCGGCAACTTTGCACTGGCTACCGTTTAGTTGTACATTTAATTAAACCTTTGTGCTTTAAGCCTTGCAAACGGAAATGTTTGCGGCCAGGCAGCAGCAGGAAGGACGTGTGTGTGTTGGCTCGTTGGTCTAGGGGTATGATTCTCGCTTAGGGTGCGAGAGGTCCTGGGTTCAAATCAAATGAATTAAACCTTTGTGCTTTAAGCCTTGCAAACGGAAATGTTTGCGGCCAGGCAGCAGCAGGAAGGACGTTTGTGTTGGCTCGTTGGTCTAGGGGTATGATTCTCGCTTAGGGTGCGAGAGGTCCCGGGTTCAAATCCCGGACGAGCCCTTTCTTAAGCTTTGCTTTTAATCTCTTCAGCCTGAATAGGGCAACCAGGATATTCCTGGGAAATTGGGGATAAAATCAGTCAGAGTGGGGCTGGTTAGCTCAGTTTTTTTTGGAAAATTAGACATGCCAATATAGCTAGCTAGCGTGTATATTACAGGTTTACTTCAGTACCTGTGAACCTGTAACTTTTCCCATGATAAAATACAGAAAAGAAAACATGTAGCTACTGTTAAGTTAATTAGCCGGCCGCTAATTAAGCTATATCCTCCTGAGACCAAAAAAAGTTTAGTTAATTTAGTTTTTTGTGTGTGTGTGTGTGTGTCATTACATTGTTTAGAGCATAAGAAAGTTTTTTACAAAAAGTTTTTTTTTTTTTTTTTTTTATAATGTTCATATAGGTTATACTATGTCTTCTGTAGAGGACACTAGGACTCATTTTTTATTATTATTATTTAAAAAGACATGAATAGGCAAAAACAATGTTTTTTTTTTTAAAATCACCAATAATTGTTTAGGTTTCAGGATTTTATATACCAAACTTTGTATGAAGATGATTCCCAACTATGTTATAAAAGATAACAGAATGATTTGATATAGACTTCCATTTTGCTTTATGCAATATGTGTGTAAAATGGCCATAAGCGGGTTTTCCCATTTTATACAATGTATCTATGTATCTAATTTGCATATTAATGTATCCTTGGGGCAACATGTAATGAAAAAAGAAGTGTAATAATGGGAGTTAGTAGTAATTGCCAAGATTTTCATAATAATATCTAATATTTCATAGAATTTCTTTCCATATTGTCACCCAAAATGCCTGATAAACATGATTTAATTCCTGGTGTGTAGCTTGCTAAATTATTGTAACACACTTAACATACAGGTATCTTTTAGATTGACAAAGGTAATAGTCTCTTTCTGATTTTCATTTCAGAAAATGTACGCATACCCCGTTTTTCGTCGCCAGTCAGCAACATCAAACCGTCTCCTCATGGCGCCATCGGCGGAGGCGAAACAACTTGAAAATGTGGTGTCTGGAAGGGCCAAATCGAAGGAGGAGGTGCTGGCAGAGGCAAGTACTTTTGTCTGCACAAACGGTGGAGATCCCAGTGACCAGTTTTTAGTACTGGCTCACTGCAAACTTCAGTTTGGGAAGTACCAGGGTCAGAGATTTAGATGGCTTCTGGAAAACTCTCTGGGGTACGCAGTGTATTTGGTGCTCAGCATTTCCAGTGAGAAAGCGCAGACAACCCCCCTGTCAGAAAATAAACAACTGTTCCTACAGTACACTTCTCATATTAGAGAGATGGCAGAAGAAGTAGAGAAGTATAAGAGGAAGCAGGAAATGCAAGCAGAAGCCCGGGCAACTGGAGACCAGGGCTGCTTGATGGTGGAGTTTGGTGACTTTCAGGGCCGGTCCATGAAGGATGTTTATGAAGACCAGAGCAAAGAGGCCGAAGCCCTCATCAGGTACCTGGTTAAGGCAGATGCCAGGCCCAACACCAACATGGCCATTTTCAAGGCGTATGTCCTGAAAAGACGGGCTTCTGATATGGGCACCAGTGTACATCAGCCTGCACGTCCACCTGCAGCCTCCAGTACCTCTGCACGTCCACCTGCAGCCATCCAAACTGGTTTACAGCAGACCGCCACTGTGAAAGCACTGTTGGCGCGTGGCAAACATATGTCTCCTTCACAGCTGGCAAAAAAAATAATGTCACCAGTAAAACCCTGTGAGTAGGAGTGTAAATATAGAATTTTCCCTACAGCAGTTCTACATGTATTCATTTATCGTCATGGCAAACTTGTCCACTTGTTGTTTCCAGATCCATTACTGCAGTCCACTTTACCTCCTCCGGCAGCAGAACCCCCAGCCAAACATTTGGCCCGAAAGCAGCTTTTCGCCACTGGTAAGTAAGCAACATCTTACATATGTTTGTCTCCATGTTTTGATCACAGTAATAGTTTTAACATTTGTGCTCCAGGCACTTCCATTCCCACTGCTGAAGATGATGATGAGGAGCTGGTATTTGCTGCATCACAATGTGAAGCACAGCTAAATACAGGTGTGGCATATGACACAAATGCAAATATTATAAAAATGTTTTGTGGAAACCCACTGAGAATCATTATTTTTGAAAATAAATAAACATTTTTAAATATTTTTTGTTTACAATACAGAATTATGTGACATCATGCCTCAAGCGGGAGGCATTCTTTGAGTGCACTTCTTCCAAACCTTAAGGATGTCCAAAGGTGTCAGTGTATTTATTTGCGTTTCCGAACTTACCTGTTGCTAAACAATCACTGGATAACTTTTTCACACCGCTTGCTCTTCTCACTCACTCAACCTGAGCAGACAGGAGGGTGGAGATTCATTGTTCTAATTATTAGAGGAAAAGTTTTTCTTTATTGTGTCTGTGTGCATGCTTCATGTCTGTGGGCATCATACTTTTTTTACTGAATTCATCACGACTCATTTTCCTTCTTTCATTCCATCTAATCCTCATTCTCAAAGAGCTATATTGATCCAATATTCCTTACATCAATAAAGTGTACACTGTGTTCTTTGCTTCTTGACACTAATACCATTTTCTTCACTGTTATTCATAAATATAATCATAATTATTATTAATACTTGTCCAAAATTACTGCTTCGCCGGCTGTTTGTGGGCTGCATTTATGGCATATTACTATCAAATAACAGTCATCCTTATATTGTTTATGTTACTGTTCACTCAGAGGCCTGTGCCGGTCCGTCTCCATCAGCGGAAACAGCACAGACACCAGCTCTTCCTCATCATCAGCCACCAGCTGAGCTTCCTAGTCACTGGAAAGATCATCGCTCGACAGTGCGAGAGAGACCGAGTGTGTCCGAGCGCGCGCTCGACAGTGCGAGAGAGACCGAGTGTGTCCGAGCGCGCTCGACAGTGCGAGAGAGACCGAGTGTGTCCGAGCGCGCGCTCGACAGTGCGAGAGAGACCGAGTGTGTCCGCGAGCGCGCTCGACAGTGCGAGAGAGACCGAGTGTGTCCGAGCGCGCGCTCGACAGTGCGAGAGAGACCGAGTGTGTCCGAGCGCGCGCTCGACAGTGCGAGAGAGACCGAGTGTGTCCGAGCGCGCGCTCGACAGTGCGAGAGAGACCGAGTGTGTCCGCGAGCGCGCTCGACAGTGCGAGAGAGACCGAGTGTGTCCGAGCGCGCGCTCGACAGTGCGAGAGAGACCGAGTGTGTCCGAGCGCGCGCTCGACAGTGCGAGAGAGACCGAGTGTGTCCGAGCGCGCGCTCGACAGACCAAGCGTGTCCGAGCGCGCGCTCGACAGAGCGAGAGAGACCGAGTGTGTCCGCGAGCGCGCTCGACAGTGCGAGAGAGACCGAGTGTGTCCGAGCGCGCGCTCGACAGACCGAGTGTGTCCGAGGCGCTCGACAGTGCGAGAGAGACCGAGTGTGTCCGCGAGCGCGCTCGACAGTGCGAGAGAGACCGAGTGTGTCCGCGAGCGCGCTCTACAGTGAGAGAGAGACCGAGTGTGTCCGAGCGCGCGCTCGACAGTGCGAGAGAGACCGAGTGTGTCCGCGAGCGCGCTCGACAGTGCGAGAGAGACCGAGTGTGTCCGAGCGCGCGCTCGACAGTGCGAGAGAGACCGAGTGTGTCCGAGCGCGCGCTCGACAGTGCGAGAGAGACCGAGTGTGTCCGCGAGCGCGCTCGACAGTGCGAGAGAGACCGAGTGTGTCCGAGCGCGCGCTCGACAGTGCGAGAGAGACCGAGTGTGTCCGAGCGCGCTCGACAGTGCGAGAGAGACCGAGTGTGTCCGCGAGCGCGCTCGACAGTGCGAGAGAGACCGAGTGTGTCCGAGCGCGCGCTCGACAGTGCGAGAGAGACCGAGTGTGTCCGAGCGCGCTCGACAGTGCGAGAGAGACCGAGTGTGTCCGAGCGAGCGCTCGACAGTGCGAGAGAGACCGAGTGTGTCCGAGCGAGCGCTCGACAGTGCGAGAGAGACCGAGTGTGTCCGAGCGCGCGCTCGACAGTGCGAGAGAGACCGAGTGTGTCCGAGCGCGCGCTCGACAGTGCGAGAGAGACCGAGTGTGTCCGAGCGCGCGCTCGACAGTGCGAGAGAGACCGAGTGTGTCCGAGCGCGCGCTCGACAGTGCGAGAGAGACCGAGTGTGTCCGAGCGCGCGCTCGACAGTGCGAGAGAGACCGAGTGTGTCCGAGCGCGCTCGACAGTGCGAGAGAGACCGAGTGTGTCCGAGCGCGCGCTCGACAGTGCGAGAGAGACCGAGTGTGTCCGAGCGCGCGCTCGACAGTGCGAGAGAGACCGAGTGTGTCCGAGCGCGCGTTCGACTGCGCGAGAGAGACCGAGTGTGTCCGAGCGCGCGCTCGACAGTGCGAGAGAGGCCGAGTGTGTCCGAGCGCGCGCTCGACAGTGCGAGAGAGACCGAGTGTGTCCGAGCGCGCTCGACAGTGCGAGAGAGACCGAGTGTGTCCGAGCGCGCTCGACAGTGCGAGAGAGACCGAGTGTGTCCGAGCGCGCTCGACAGTGCGAGAGAGACCGAGTGTGTCCGAGCGCGCGCTCGACAGCGCGAGAGAGACCGAGTGTGTCCGAGCGCGCGCTCGACTGCGCGAGAGAGACCGAGTGTGTCCGAGCGCGCGCTCGACAGTGCGAGAGAGACCGAGTGTGTCCGAGCGCGCGCTCGACAGTGCGAGAGAGACCGAGTGTGTCCGAGCGCGCGCTCGACTGCGCGAGAGAGACCGAGTGTGTCCGAGCGCGCGCTCGACAGTGCGAGAGAGACCGAGTGTGTCCGAGCGCGCGCTCGACAGTGCGAGAGAGACCGAGTGTGTCCGAGCGCGCGCTCGACAGTGCGAGAGAGACCGAGTGTGTCCGAGCGCGCGCTCGACAGTGCGAGAGAGACCGAGTGTGTCCGAGCGCGCGCTCGACAGTGCGAGAGAGACCGAGTGTGTCCGAGCGCGCGCTCGACAGTGCGAGAGAGACCGAGTGTGTCCGAGCAAGCGCTCGACAGAGCGAGAGAGACCGAGTGTGTCCGAGCGCGCGTTCGACTGCGCGAGAGAGACCGAGTGTGTCCGAGCGCGCGCTCGACAGAGCGAGAGAGACCGAGTGTGTCCGAGCGCGCGTTCGACTGCGCGAGAGAGACCGAGTGTGTCCGAGCGCGCGCTCGACAGTGCGAGAGAGACCGAGTGTGTCCGAGCGCGCGCTCGACAGTGCGAGAGAGACCGAGTGTGTCCGCGAGCGCGCTCGACAGTGCGAGAGAGACCGAGTGTGTCCGAGCGCGCGCTCGACAGTGCGAGAGAGACCGAGTGTGTCCGAGCAAGCGCTCGACAGTGCGAGAGAGACCGAGTGTGTCCGAGCGCGCGTTCGACTGCGCGAGAGAGACCGAGTGTGTCCGAGCGCGCGCTCGACAGTGCGAGAGAGACCGAGTGTGTCCGAGCGCGCGCTCGACAGTGCGAGAGAGACCGAGTGTGTCCGCGAGCGCGCGCTCGACAGTGCGAGAGAGACCGAGTGTGTCCGAGCGCGCTCGACAGTGCGAGAGAGACCGAGTGTGTCCGAGCGAGCGCTCGACAGTGCGAGAGAGACCGAGTGTGTCCGAGCGAGCGCTCGACAGTGCGAGAGAGACCGAGTGTGTCCGAGCGCGCGCTCGACAGAGCGAGAGAGACCGAGTGTGTCCGAGCGCGCGCTCGACAGTGCGAGAGAGACCGAGTGTGTCCGCGAGCGCGCGCTCGACAGTGCGAGAGAGACCGAGTGTGTCCGCGAGCGCTCGACAGTGCGAGAGAGACCGAGTGTGTCCGCGAGCGCTCGACAGTGCGAGAGAGACCGAGTGTGTCCGAGCGCGCTCGACAGTGCGAGAGAGACCGAGTGTGTCCGAGCGCGCGCTCGACAGTGCGAGAGAGACCGAGTGTGTCCGAGCGCGCTCGACAGTGCGAGAGAGACCGAGTGTGTCCGCGAGCGCTCGACAGTGCGAGAGAGACCGAGTGTGTCCGAGCGCGCTCGACAGTGCGAGAGAGACCGAGTGTGTCCGAGCGCGCGCTCGACAGTGCGAGAGAGACCGAGTGTGTCCGAGCGCGCTCGACAGTGCGAGAGAGACCGAGTGTGTCCGCGAGCGCGCGCTCGACAGTGCGAGAGAGACCGAGTGTGTCCGAGCAAGCGCTCGACAGAGCGAGAGAGACCGAGTGTGTCCGAGCGCGCGTTCGACTGCGCGAGAGAGACCGAGTGTGTCCGAGCGCGCGCTCGACAGAGCGAGAGAGACCGAGTGTGTCCGAGCGCGCGTTCGACTGCGCGAGAGAGACCGAGTGTGTCCGAGCGCGCGCTCGACAGTGCGAGAGAGACCGAGTGTGTCCGAGCGCGCGCTCGACAGTGCGAGAGAGACCGAGTGTGTCCGCGAGCGCGCTCGACAGTGCGAGAGAGACCGAGTGTGTCCGAGCGCGCGCTCGACAGTGCGAGAGAGACCGAGTGTGTCCGAGCGCGCGTTCGACTGCGCGAGAGAGACCGAGTGTGTCCGAGCGCGCGCTCGACAGTGCGAGAGAGACCGAGTGTGTCCGAGCGCGCGCTCGACAGTGCGAGAGAGACCGAGTGTGTCCGCGAGCGCGCGCTCGACAGTGCGAGAGAGACCGAGTGTGTCCGAGCGCGCTCGACAGTGCGAGAGAGACCGAGTGTGTCCGAGCGAGCGCTCGACAGTGCGAGAGAGACCGAGTGTGTCCGAGCGAGCGCTCGACAGTGCGAGAGAGACCGAGTGTGTCCGAGCGCGCGCTCGACAGAGCGAGAGAGACCGAGTGTGTCCGAGCGCGCGCTCGACAGTGCGAGAGAGACCGAGTGTGTCCGAGTGCGCGCTCGACAGTGCGAGAGACACCGAGTGTGTCCGAGTGAGCGCTCGACAGTGCAAGAGAGACCGAGTGTGTCCGAGTGCGCGCTCGACAGTGCGAGAGACACCGAGTGTGTCCGAGTGAGCGCTCGACAGTGCAAGAGAGACCGAGTGTGTCCGAGTGCGCGCTCGACAGTGCGAGAGAGACCGAGTGTGTCCGCGAGCGCTCGACAGTGCGAGAGAGACCGAGTGTGTCCGAGCGCGCTCGACAGTGCGAGAGAGACCGAGTGTGTCCGAGCGCGCGCTCGACAGTGCGAGAGAGACCGAGTGTGTCCGAGCGCGCGCTCGACAGTGCGAGAGAGACCGAGTGTGTCCGCGAGCGCGCGCTCGACAGTGCGAGAGAGACCGAGTGTGTCCACGAGCGCGCTCGACAGTGCGAGAGAGACCGAGTGTGTCCGAGGCGCGCGCTCGACAGTGCGAGAGAGACCGAGTGTGTCCGAGCGCGCGCTCGACAGTGCGAGAGAGACCGAGTGTGTCCGAGCGCGCGCTCGACAGTGCGAGAGAGACCGAGTGTGTCCGCGAGCGCGCGCTCGACAGTGCGAGAGAGACCGAGTGTGTCCACGAGCGCGCTCGACAGTGCGAGAGAGACCGAGTGTGTCCACGAGCGCGCTCGACAGTGCGAGAGAGACCGAGTGTGTCCGCGAGCGCGCTCGACAGTGCGAGAGAGACCGAGTGTGTCCGAGGCGCGCGCTCGACAGTGCGAGAGAGACCGAGTGTGTCCGAGCGCGCGCTCGACAGTGCGAGAGAGACCGAGTGTGTCCGAGCGCGCGCTCGACAGTGCGAGAGAGACCGAGTGTGTCCGAGCGCGCGCTCGACAGTGCGAGAGAGACCGAGTGTGTCCGAGCGCGCGCTCGACAGTGCGAGAGAGACCGAGTGTGTCCGAGCGCGCGCTCGACAGTGCGAGAGAGACCGAGTGTGTCCGCGAGCGCGCTCGACAGTGCGAGAGAGACCGAGTGTGTCCGAGCGCGCGCTCGACAGTGCGAGAGAGACCGAGTGTGTCCGAGCGCGCTCGACAGTGCGAGAGAGACCGAGTGTGTCCGAGCGCGCGCTCGACAGTGCGAGAGAGACCGAGTGTGTCCGAGCGCGCGCTCGACAGTGCGAGAGAGACCGAGTGTGTCCGAGCGCGCGCTCGACAGTGCGAGAGAGACCGAGTGTGTCCGCGAGCGCGCTCGACAGTGCGAGAGAGACCGAGTGTGTCCGAGCGCGCGCTCGACAGTGCGAGAGAGACCGAGTGTGTCCGAGCGCGCGCTCGACAGTGCGAGAGAGACCGAGTGTGTCCGAGCGTGCGCTCGACAGTGCGAGAGAGACCGAGTGTGTCCACGAGCGAGCATTATATAGTTTGTTTATAAATAAATTACAAATTTCAGCATTAGAATAATCTCTGTAGCCTATTGGTATCATCTGCAACGTTTTAATTAATTTACATGGTTATAGAAATAAAATCTAAAAAATAGCTTGCAGGGAATGTTCTGGGAAGGTTCTGGGAGCACTTCTTGTTAAACTGTTTATCATTTTAACTTGCACTACAAAGTATTATTATTTATTCATTTTTGGTACATTTCTTAAGAAGCATAATTTATTTTTAGACTTATTTTTTGGCCAGCTGTGGTCTGTGCAATATTAAATATTAAAAGTTCTAAACTATCTATTATGTTTTATTGTTCTATAGTAATGATAATATTTTAAACAATATATTGCATTTTCCCACAGCAACATTACAATAGTGTAGATTAGTTTACAATGTTTTATAATAATAATTTATTCTATAGTGTCCATTTCATTAATTTAACATATTTAATATTGAGGGCAAGTTATTTGACTTTTTTTTTTCAAAAGTAACGTAATAGTTACTTTCCCTGGTAATTAGTCTCTTATATATTGATTTAACTCAGTTACTATTTGTGAGAAGTAACTAGTAACTATAACTAATCACTTTTTTTAAGTAACATGCCCAACACTGCGAGTATCTGACTGTGTATTTCATGTCATGTCAGTTGTGATGTTAAATAAAGTCCAAGAGTATTCCAGAATTTCAGCGGGAAACTTACAGACTCATATTCTCCTCTCATGCAGTATCGGATGCAGGATTTCGACTGTACCACTTCTGCATGAGATGAGAACACTTTTTAAGATGTTCTTGGGTCAAGAAAACGCTCGCTCTGACTGGATGTGCTTAAATCCACAATAAGGACACTTTCCTGTCACACATCACACATGCTCACTTCAATAAGCCACAGAACGCAGGTTAATGTGTTTACATGCCGGGCAAATATGGAATAAGGGGCAAAAATCTAGCTGTGTCAATTGGTTTATGCTTATGCCGTTTATGATGACCTTAGTCTGCGTTTACATGACCACACGCACTGTCTGCTGCTTGTGCATAATTGGGTTAAGAATGTGCAAGTAAACATTGACTTTGGGTTGATGGAACCAGAAGTGCAGAAATGCAACTGTTTTTGTTTTCGGGCTAATGCCTGCAGAATGCCTCTATTCAGGAATCTTGACTGCACAAAAAAATAAAATATAAAGTACTGTTTAACTTGTGAAACATGGATATTAGTTGGCCTAACAACCATATGACTCGCCTCACATTAAATTCTCAGTTTTGTAGGTTAACGTTATTACTAAACTGCTTAGTCATAAATACTTGCCTTTATATTTGCTGATGAACTGCTCTTGAAGCTCAGGCTTGTCGGTTTCACAGTGATGTGATGCTCAGCGTCCTGCAGAGGTTTTATACGTCTTTTATTTCCCAGCATGGCGACTTACTTTCTTGAAATGAGTGGAAAAATTAAATAAAATATAATGTGAATGAAATAAACAAGCATATTTAAAAAATCTTGTTGATCTTACTGGAATTGTTCACCCAAAAACATATGTAATTAACATATGTAACCCGATTAAGTGGGCTATCTATACCTACTCCCTTCCTACAGAGGGAGTTTGTTGCAGGCTGACCGACTTTGCGTAGTTTTCCATGCAGGTGTTATAGGGCGTGATTGGAATTAGGAAGTGGAGAAAAGCAGCGCACAGGGTGGATTGAGTTTTTGTTTGGTCGGCCCGGTCAGCGTGCGTCAAGTGCGAGCTGCAGCTGCTCATAGTGGAATTTGAGTTTTCGTTCTCCGTGTCCAGCACAGCTGGTTAGGAGTTGGGCAAGTGTTTCAGTTGTCCTGGTCGGCGCATCGCGGGGAATTACCGGTTTTTCTCAATTGAAAGCAGGGACGCTGTGAGCTGGAGCAACGAGAGCTTTTCATTCATACTGGCGACGTATTGCGGTTTATAGCTGTAAACAGGAACGCCTCCTTGGTCTCAAACGGGAAGCCTAGTAGTCAAGCGGGGATCATAAGTGCCAGAAACTGAGTGCTTCAGGGTGTAATTGCCGCGTTTCCCATATTTGAATTAAGAACCATATTGTACCTCCAAGTTTTATTGTACATTTTTGTTTATTTTGGTTTGTTTGTTTGTTTCTTTTCTTTTTGTCCGGCAAATAGTGTTATAACATTGTGCAGCACTTACTTACCAAAAGCTAGCGTCTACCGTAGAGGTGGTGTGGTTTCACATGTACTATTCAGTTTTAAGTTTGCTGTGTATAGAGT
>NW_026607102.1:0-5000 GCF_029890125.1 Rhinichthys klamathensis goyatoka
TGAGACTGGGGGAGCATACTGGTGAGACTGGGGGAGCATACTGGTGAGACTGGGGGAGCATACTGGTGAGACTGGGGAATAATGAGGAGCATGCTGGTGAGACTGGGGGATAATGAGGAGCATACTGGTGAGACTGGGGGAGCATACTGGTGAGACTGGGTAATAATGAGGAGCATACTGGTGAGACTGGGGGAGCATACCGGTGAGACTGGGGAATAATGAGGAGCATACTGGTGAGACTGGGGGAGCATACTGGTGAGACGGGGAGCATACTGGTGAGACTGGGGGAGAATACTAGTGAGACTGGGAGACCATACTGGTCAGACTGAGGGAGCATACTGGTGAGACTGGGGGAGCATACTGGTGAGACAGGGGGAGCATACTGGTGAGACTGGGGGAGCATACTGGTGAGACTGGGGGAGCATACTGGTGAGACTGGGGGAGCATACTGGTGAGACTGGGGAATAATGAGGAGCATGCTGGTGAGACTGGGGGATAATGAGGAGCATACTGGTGAGACTGGGGGAGCATACTGGTGAGACTGGGGAATAATGAGGAGCATACTGGTGAGACTGGGGGAGCATACTGGTGAGACGGGGAGCATACTGGTGAGACTGGGGGAGAATACTGGTGAGACTGGGAGACCATACTGGTGAGACTGGGGGAGCATACTGGTGAGACAGGGGGAGCATACTGGTGAGACTGGGGGATAATGAGGAGCATACTGGTGAGACTGGGGGATAATGAGGAGCATACTGGTGAGACTGGGGGAGCATACTGGTGAGACGGGAATAATGAGGAGCATACTGGTGAGACTGGGGGAGCATACTGGTGAGACGGGGAGCATACTGGTGAGACTGGGGGAGAATAATGGTGAGACTGGGAGACCATACTGGTCAGACTGAGGGAGCATACTGGTGAGACTGGGGGAGCATACTGGTGAGACAGGGGGAGCATACTGGTGAGACTGGGGGAGCATACTGGTGAGACTGGGGGAGTATACTGGTGAGACTGGGGGAGCATACTGGTGAGACTGGGGAATAATGAGGAGCATGCTGGTGAGACTGGGGGATAATGAGGAGCATACTGGTGAGACTGGGGGAGCATACTGGTGAGACTGGGGAATAATGAGGAGCATACTGGTGAGACTGGGGGAGCATACTGGTGAGACGGGGAGCATACTGGTGAGACTGGGGGAGAATACTGGTGAGACTGGGAGACCATACTGGTGAGACTGGGGGAGCATACTGGTGAGACTGGGGGAGCATACTGGTGAGACAGGGGGAGCATACTGGTGAGACTGGGGGATAATGAGGAGCATACTGGTGAGACTGGGGGATAATGAGGAGCATACTGGTGAGACTGGGGGAGCATACTGGTGAGACGGGAATAATGAGGAGCATACTGGTGAGACTGGGGGAGCATACTGGTGAGACGGGGAGCATACTGGTGAGACTGGGGGAGAATAATGGTGAGACTGGGAGACCATACTGGTCAGACTGAGGGAGCATACTGGTGAGACTGGGGGAGCATACTGGTGAGACAGGGGGAGCATACTGGTGAGACTGGGGGAGAATACTGGTGAGACTGGGAGACCATACTGGTGAGACTGAGGGAGCATACTGGTGAGACTAGGGGAGCATACTGGTGAGACTGGGGGAGCATACTGGTGAGACTGGGTAATAATGAGGAGCAATCTGGTGAGACGGGGAGAATACTGGTGAGACTGGGGGAGCATACTGGTGAGACTGGGGAATAACAAGGAGCATACTGGTGAGACTGGGGAATAATGAGGAGCATACTGGTGAGACTGGGGGAGCATACTGGTGAGACTGGGAGACCATACTGGTGAGACTGAGGGAGCATACTGGTGAGACTGGGGGAGCATACTGGTGAGACTGGAGGATAATTAGGAGCATACTGCTGAGACTGGGGGATAATGAGGAGCATACTGGTGAGACTGGGGGATAATGAGGAGCATACTGGTGAGACTGGGGGATAATGAGGAGCACACTGGTGAGACTGGGGAATAATGAGGAGCACACTGGTGAGACTGGGCGATAATGAGGAGTATACTGGTGAGACTGGGGGATAATGAGGAGCACACTGGTGAGACTGGGGAATAATGAGGAGCACACTGGTGAGACTGGAGGATAATAAGGAGCATACTGGTGAGACTGGGGAATAATGAGGAGCACACTGGTGAGACTGGGGGATAATGAGGAGCATACTGGTGACACGGGGATTACAAGGAGCATACTGGTGAGACTGGGGGATAACGAGGAGCATACTGGTGAGACTGGGGGATAATGAGGAGCATATTGGTGAGACTGGGGAATAATGAGGAGCACACTGGTGAGACTGGGGGATAATGAGGAGCATACTGGTGACACTGGGGATAACGAGGAGCATACTGGTGAGACTGGGGGATAATGAGGAGCATACTGGTGAGACTGGGGGAGTATACTGGTGAGACTGGGGGATAATGAGGAGTATACTGGTGAGACTGGGGGATAATGAGGAGCATACTGGTGAGACTGGGGGATAATGAGGAGCATACTGGTGAGACTGGGGAATAACGAGGAGCATACTGGTGAGACTGGGGGATAACGAGGAGCATACTGGTGAGACTGGGGGATAATGAGGAGGAGACCGGTGAGACTGGGAGGAGCATACTGGTGAGACTGGGGGATAATGAGGAGCATACCGGTGAGACTGGGAGGAGCATACTGGTGAGACTGGAGGATAATGAGGAGCATACCGGTGAGACTGGGAGGAGCATACTGGTGAGACTGGGGGATAATGAGGAGCATACCGGTGAGACTGGGAGGAGCATACTGATGAGACTGGAGGATAATGAGGAGCATACCGGTGAGACTGGGAGGAGCATACTGGTGAGACTGGGGGATAATGAGGAGCATACCGGTGAGACTGGGAGGAGCATACTGGTGAGACTGGGGGATAATGAGGAGCATACCGGTGAGACTGGGAGGAGCATACTGGTGTGATGGGAATAATGAGGACCATACTGGTGAATAATGAGGAGCATACTGGTGAGACTGGGGAATAATGAGGAGCATACTGGTGAGACTGGGAAATAATGAGGAGTAAACTGGTGAGACTGGGGAATAATGAGGAGCATACTGGTGAGACTGGGGAATAATGAGGAGTATACTGGTGAGACTGGAGGATAATGAGGAGCATACTGGTGAGACTGGGGGATAATGAGGAGTATACTGGTGAGACTGGAGGATGATGAGGAGCATACTGGTGAGACTGGGGGATAATGAGGAGTATACTGGTGAGACTGGAGGATAAGGAGGAGCATACTGGTGAGACTGGGGGATAATGAGGAGTATACTGGTGAGACTGGGGGATAAATAGGAGCACACTGGTGAGACTGGGGGATAATGAGGAGCATACTGGTGAGACTGGGGGATAATGAGGAGCATACTGGTGAGACTGGGGGATAATGAGGAGTATACTGGTGAGACTGGGGGAGGATACTGGTGAGACTGGGGGATAATGAGGAGTATACTGGTGAGACTGGGGGATAATGAGGAGCACACTGGTGAGACTGGGGGATAATGAGGAGCATACTGGTGAGACTGGGGGATAATGAGCAGTATACTGGTGAGACTGGGGGATAATGAGGAGTATACTGGTGAGACTGGGGGATAATGAGGAGCACACTGGTGAGACTGGGAGGAGCATACTGGTGTGATGGGAATAATGAGGACCATACTGGTGAATAATGAGGAGCATACTGGTGAGACTGGGGAATAATGAGGAGCATACTGGTGAGACTGGGGAATAATGAGGAGTATACTGGTGAGACTGGGGAATAATGAGGAGCATACTGGTGAGACTGGAGGATAATGAAGAGCATACTGGTGAGACTGGAGGATAATGAGGAGCATACTGGTGAGACTGGGGGATAATGAGGAGTATACTAGTGAGACTGGGGGATAATGAGGAGCATACTGGTGAGACTGGGGGATAATGAGGAGTATACTGGTGAGACTGGAGGATGATGAGGAGCATACTGGTGAGACTGGGGGATAATGAGGAGTATACTGGTGAGACTGGAGGATAATGAGGAGCATACTGGTGAGACTGGGGGATAATGAGGAGTATACTGGTGAGACTGGGGGATAAATAGGAGCACACTGGTGAGACTGGGGGATAATGAGGAGCATACTGGTGAGACTGGGGGATAATGAGGAGCATACTGGTGAGACTGGGGGATAATGAGGAGTATACTGGTGAGACTGGGGGATAATGAGGAGCATACTGGTGAGACTGGGGGATAATGAGGAGTATACTGGTGAGACTGGGGGAGTATACTGGTGAGACTGGGGGATAATGAGGAGTATACTGGTGAGACTGGGGGATAATGAGGAGTATACTGGTGAGACTGGGGGAGGATACTGGTGAGACTGGGGGATAATGAGGAGTATACTGGTGAGACTGGGGGATAATGAGGAGCACACTGGTGAGACTGGGGGATAATGAGGAGCATACTGGTGAGACTGGGGGATAATGAGCAGTATACTGGTGAGACTGGGGGATAATGAGGAGTATACTGGTGAGACTGGGGGATAATGAGGAGCACACTGGTGAGACTGGGAGGAGCATACTGGTGTGATGGGAATAATGAGGACCATACTGGTGAATAATGAGGAGCATACTGGTGAGACTGGGGAATAATGAGGAGCATACTGGTGAGACTGGGGAATAATGAGGAGTATACTGGTGGGACTGGGGAATAATGAGGAGCATACTGGTGAGACTGGAGGATAATGAAGAGCATACTGGTGAGACTGGAGGATAATGAGGAGCATACTGGTGAGACTGGGGGATAATGAGGAGTATACTAGTGAGACTGGGGGATAATGAGGAGCATACTGGTGAGACTGGGGGATAATGAGGAGTATACTGGTGAGACTGGAGGATGATGAGGAGCATACTGGTGAGACTGGGGGATAATGAGGAGTATA
>NW_026607102.1:12500-55000 GCF_029890125.1 Rhinichthys klamathensis goyatoka
TCTTCATTTAGCCATTCTCTAGTTTTTGCAATTAATACACTTTTTTTTTTAAATTGTGCTGAGATTTGAAAGCCTTTTGAGCCGTATCCCCCCCTCTCATATAATAATTAGCCATTAGGAGCAACTTTAACAATTCCATTTGCTTCAGTTTGTTGACGTCTGCATTCAACAACCAATGAGAGTCGAGAGCGAGAAGCCGAGCCAATGAGGTGCGAGACCGTCTGTGCGTCAGTGACGTGGCGTCAGTGCGTGCGCAGAGCTCGCATGCCCTTGGCTTTTATTAACGACAGAATCATATTTACACAGGTATGATCGACATTCAGATGTGATTTATGCTGTTAACAATCTTTACTTTAAAGCTCATGTGCGGGAACAAACGCCAGAGTTTATTAAGGGAGAGCTGTGTACAGATTAGTTATAGTTTCCCACGAGATCATCAATATTAAACTCCAGATATTATTGTTTTCAACTTAAGATTGTTGGCATATTATTATTTAACTCGAGATATGATTTGCGTTCTGTCTAACTGACCGCCTTGATTCCTGTCGGTAATCCTGAGAATGATTCTGTGTTCATCTTTCTACAGTTCAGGATCTCACGACACTTCTGTGCTTCATATTTTACTTCAACATTGAACATTAAATTATAATTGCTACATTTTGGCATTTTTGATATGATATAATGACACTTTATCCCCCGTTTACTGTGATTACACTTACAGAATAAACACCGTGAACATGTGAAATACATGTGTGAAAATAATGCTGCATCTCGATGCATGTTTTGCATTACATGGATGAAAATTAGTGTGTGTGTGTGTGTGTGTGTGTATGTGAAAGAGAGAGAGAGAGTGAGTGTGTACGTTTGTGTGTGTGTGTGTGAGAGAGAGAGTGAGTGAATGACTGTGTACGTTTGTGTGTGTGTGTGTGTGTGTGTGTGAGAGAGAGAGAGTGAGTGAATGACTGTACGTTTGTGTGTGTGTGTGTGTGTGTGAGAGAGAGAGAGAGTGAGTGAATGACTGTGTACATTTGTGCGTGTGTCCGAGTGTGAGTGTGTGTTGTGATCTTCTGTCTCTTCTTCTCTTCTACAGGATGGGTTTTCTTCTCTCTAAATCTATGGATCAGAGTCTCCAGAAGCAGCAGGAGTTCATGTTGATCAGCGGGAGAATGCAGGTGTGTGTGTGTGTGTGTGTGTGTGAGTGCTGTGTGTGTGAGAGCGGGAGAATACAGGTGTTGTGTGTGTGTAATGGAGAGAGTGTGTGTTTGAGAGCGGGAGAATGCAGGTGTGTGTGTGTAAGAGAGAGAGTGTGTGAGTGTGTGTGAGAGTGGGAGAATACAGGTGTTGTGTGTGTGTGTAATGGAGAGAGTGTGTGTGAGAGCGGGAGAATACAGGTGTGTGTGTGTAAGAGAGAGAGTGTGAGAGCGGGAGAATCCAGGTGTGTGTGTGTGTGTAAGAGAGAATGTGTGAGTGTGTGTGAGAGCGGGCGACTGCAGGTGTGTGTGTGTGTGTGTGTGTGTGTAAGAGAGAGAGTGTGAGAGTGTGTGAGTGTGTGTGTGTGTAAGAGAGAGAGTGTGTGTGAGAGCGGGAGAATGCAGGTGTGTGAGAGCGGCCGACTGCAGGTGTGTGTGTGTGTGTGTGCGCCAGAGACTCATTATATTCATTCCTTCATTCATCAGTCATTACTCTAGATGAACATCAGGGCTATTGTGAATAGGGCTATCCTCATCTTCATCCTCATCATTATCCTCATCATCATCTTCGTCATCATCATCTTCATCCTCATCATCTGAGTGACTGATGTTACCTCAGCTTCAGACCCTCGGGTGAACAGAAGCTGGTTTGGCTGATGTTCGCTGTGATGATGATGAGGATTATGATGTCATGACGAGGGTCACGTGACTCTGCTCTCAGCGCTGCTGTTTCTGGCCTTCGGATGCTCATAAACACTGGTTATCATCCACAATCTAATAAGCGTCCTCGAGCTCCTCCAGAAATGTGGATCATCTTTCTGAATATCGTTCTCACTCGCTGAACCGAGTGTTTACTCAGGACAGATCCGATGCTGCCAGCGCTTGACCAAACTCTCCGTCTCACCGCCGCTCGGAGATTCACACTAATGACATGTTAATCGTCCTGAAAGGGCGAGATGATGAACGTGTGTGTTGCTTGTGTGTGTGTGTGTGTGGGTGTGTGGTGTATGTATACTCTCGGTTTCTTCTGTTTGCGTGTGACCAACCCTGATGAACAAAACCAGTTTAAACCGGCCTCACCAGGCTCTCCTTTATAGATCTGTGTCCTCACTGAACGTGTGCGTGCGCCGAGAGCCAGGAACGCCTAAAAATACTCAGAGTTGTAAAGCGGCGTACGCCAGACCCTGCGCTAATCCCCTTATAACCCCAGTCAGAGGAAGATGGAGAACACGCGTCTCCTCCCCGGAGGGAGCATATATGAGCTGACCACGCCCCGCTCACTATATCCTCATCTGCATATCATCTGCATATTCATCCCGAGATCCATGTGTAACGGGACGAGACATCAGGAGAATATGACAGACGGATGAGCGTCACATTACAGTGCTAACAATCATTTAGTAAAAAAAAAAATAGTTTGCACTTTTTACAGCCATTCACTGCCATTATAAAACTTGGAAGAGCCAGGACATTTTTAATATAACTCTGATTGTGTTCGTCTGAGAGAAGAGTGTCATACACACCGAGGAAGAGTGTCATACACACCGAGGAAGAGTGTCACACACACCGAGGAGAGTGTCATACACACCGAGGAAGAGTGTCATACACACCGAGGAAGAGTGTCATACACACCGAGGAAGAGTGTCACACACACCGAGGAAGAGTGTCACATACACCGAGGAGAGTGTCACACACACCGAGGAAGAGTGTCACACACACCGAGGAAGAGTGTCACACACACCGAGGAAGAGTGTCACACACACCGAGGAAGAGTGTCACACACACCGAGGAAGAGTGTCACACACACCGAGGAAGAGTGTCACACACACCGAGGAAGAGTGTCACACACACCGAGGAAGAGTGTCACACACACCGAGGAAGAGTGTCACACACACCGAGGAAGAGTGTCACACACACCGAGGAAGAGTGTCACATACACCGAGGAGAGTGTCACACACACCGAGGAAGAGTGTCACACACACCGAGGAAGAGTGTCACACACACCGAGGAAGAGTGTCACACACACCGAGGAAGAGTGTCACACACACCGAGGAAGAGTGTCACATACACCGAGGAAGAGTGTCACACACACCGAGGAAGAGTGTCACACACACAGAGGAAGAGTGTCACACACACCGAGGAAGAGTGTCACACACACCGAGGAAGAGTGTCACACACACCGAGGAAGAGTGTCACACACACCGAGGAAGAGTGTCACACACACCGAGGAAGAGTGTCACACACACCGAGGAAGAGTGTCACACACACCGAGGAAGAGTGTCACATACACCGAGGAGAGTGTCACACACACCGAGGAAGAGTGTCACACACACAGAGGAAGAGTGTCACACACACCGAGGAAGAGTGTCACACACACAGAGGAAGAGTGTCACACACACAGAGGAAGAGTGTCACATACACCGAGGAAGAGTGTCACATACACCGAGGAGAGTGTCACACACACCGAGGAAGAGTGTCACACACACAGAGGAAGAGTGTCACACACACAGAGGAAGAGTGTCACACACACCGAGGAAGAGTGTCACACACACCGAGGAAGAGTGTCACACACACAGAGGAAGAGTGTCACACACACAGAGGAAGAGTGTCACACACACCGAGGAAGAGTGTCACACACACCGAGGAAGAGTGTCACACACACCGAGGAAGAGTGTCACACACACCGAGGAAGAGTGTCACACACACCGAGGAAGAGTGTCACACACACCGAGGAAGAGTGTCACACACACCGAGGAAGAGTGTCACACACACCGAGGAAGAGTGTCACACACACCGAGGAAGAGTGTCACATACACCGAGGAGAGTGTCACACACACCGAGGAAGAGTGTCACACACACAGAGGAAGAGTGTCACACACACCGAGGAAGAGTGTCACACACACCGAGGAAGAGTGTCACATACACCGAGGAGAGTGTCACACACACCGAGGAAGAGTGTCACACACACCGAGGAAGAGTGTCACACACACAGAGGAAGGAAGAGTGTCACACACACAGAGGAAGAGTGTCACACACACAGAGGAAGAGTGTCACACACACCGAGGAAGAGTGTCACACACACCGAGGAAGAGTGTCATACACACCGAGGAAGAGTGTCACACACACCGAGGAAGAGTGTCACACACACCAAACGGCTCCATCGCAGGATCAGAGTTACAGATGCACTTACACATTCTCCCATCAAGTGTGTTTTTCTAACTCATAACTGGTGTGTGTGTGTGTGTGTGTGTGTGTCGTCCGGCTCGTTCAGGGCCGCTCTGTGCGGTATAGATGAGGCCTGGAGCGTGTTCAGTGTGTGTGTGTGTGTGTGTGTCGTCCGGCTCGTTCAGGGCCGCTCTGTGCGGTATAGATGAGGCCTGGAGCGTGTTCAGTGTGTGTGTGTGTGTGTGTGTGTGTGTCGTCCGGCTCGTTCAGGGCCGCTCTGTGCGGTATAGATGAGGCCTGGAGCGTGTTCAGTGTGTGTGTGTGTGTGTGTGTGTGTGTCGTCCGGCTCGTTCAGGGCCGCTCTGTGCGGTATAGATGAGCCCTGGAGCGTGTTCAGTGTGTGTGTGTGTGTGTGTGTGTGTCGTCCGGCTCGTTCAGGGCCGCTCTGTGCGGTATAGATGAGGCCTGGAGCGTGTTCAGTGTGTGTGTGTGTGTGTGTGTGTGTCGTCCGGCTCGTTCAGGGCCGCTCTGTGCGGTATAGATGAGCCCTGGAGCGTGTTCAGTGTGTGTGTGTGTGTGTGTGTCGTCCGGCTCGTTCAGGGCCGTTCTGTGCGGTATAGATGAGCCCTGGAGCGTGTTCAGTGTGTGTGTGTGTGTGTGTGTGTGTGTCGTCCGGCTCGTTCAGGGCCGTTCTGTGCGGTATAGATGAGCCCTGGAGCGTGTTCAGTGTGTGTGTGTGTGTGTGTGTGTGTGTGTCGTCCGGCTCGTTCAGGGCCGCTCTGTGCGGTATAGATGAGGCCTGGAGCGTTTTAAGTGTGTGTGTGTGTGTGTGTGTCGTCCGGCTCGTTCAGGGCCGCTCTGTGCGGTATAGATGAGGCCTGGAGCGTGTTCAGTGTGTGTGTGTGTGTGTGTGTGTGTGTCGTCCGGCTCGTTCAGGGCCGCTCTGTGCGGTATAGATGAGGCCTGGAGCGTGTTCAGTGTGTGTGTGTGTGTGTGTGTGTGTGTCGTCCGGCTCGTTCAGGGCCGCTCTGTGCGGTATAGATGAGGCCTGGAGCGTGTTCAGTGTGTGTGTGTGTGTGTGTGTGTGTCGTCCGGCTCGTTCAGGGCCGTTCTGTGCGGTATAGATGAGGCCTGGAGCGTGTTCAGTGTGTGTGTGTGTGTGTGTGTGTGTGTGTGTGTCGTCCGGCTCGTTCAGGGCCGCTCTGTGTGGTATAGATGAGGCCTGGAGCGTGTTCAGTGTGTGTGTGTGTGTGTGTGTGTGTGTGTGTGTGTGTGTGTGTCGTCTGGCTCGTTCAGGGCCGCTCTGTGCGGTATAGATGAGGCCTGGAGCGTGTTCAGTGTGTGTGTGTGTGTGTTCTGTCAGACTTCCGTCGGGGTCACGGGGAACAGACTCGCACAGAACCGTCACTCGTGGCCTTTCGGGGAAATGTCAGTGAGTTTCCCACCAGCGTTTCCACTTCATCACCTCTCCTCAACATCTCACACCATCATGGAGGCACCAGGACACCAGACCTGAGACGGGTCACGCCACGCTCCGCACAGAACCGCTCTCAGACATCAGGACACCAGGACACCAGACCTGAGACGGGTCACGCCACGCTCCGCACAGAACCGCTCTCAGACATCAGGACACCAGACCCGAGACGGGTCACGCCACGCTCCGCACAGAACCGCTCTCAGACATCAGGACACCAGGACACCAGACCTGAGACGGGTCACTCCACGCTCCGCACAGAACCGCTCTCAGACATCAGGAGACCAGACCCGAGACGGGTCACGCCACGCTCCGCGCAGAACCGCTCTCAGACATCAGGACACCAGACCCGAGACGGGTCACTCCACGCTCCGCGCAGAACCGCTCTCAGACATCAGGACACCAGGACACCAGACCTGAGACGGGTCACGCCACGCTCCGCGCAGAACCACTCTCAGACATCAGGACACCAGGACACCAGACCTGAGACGGGTCACGCCACGCTCCGCGCAGAACTGCTCTCAGACATCAGGACATCAGGACACCAGACCTGAGACGGGTCACGCCACGCTCCGCGCAGAACCGCTCTCAGACATCAGGACTCCAGGACACCAGACCAGAGACGGGTCACGCCACGCTCCGCGCAGAACCGCTCTCAGACATCAGGACACCAGACCCGAGACGGGTCACGCCACGCTCCGCGCAGAACCGCTCTCAGACATCAGGACACCAGACCCGAGACGGGTCACTCCACGCTCCGCGCAGAACCGCTCTCAGACATCAGGACACCAGGACACCAGACCTGAGACGGGTCACGCCACGCTCCGCGCAGAACCACTCTCAGACATCAGGACACCAGGACACCAGACCTGAGACGGGTCACGCCACGCTCCGCGCAGAACCGCTCTCAGACATCAGGACACCAGGACACCAGACCTGAGACGGGTCACGCCACGCTCCGCGCAGAACCGCTCTCAGACATCAGGACTCCAGGACACCAGACCCGAGACGGGTCACGCCTTGCTCCGCGCAGAACCGCTCTCAGACATCAGGACACCAGACCCGAGACGGGTCACGCCACGCTCCGCGCAGAACCGCTCTCAGACATCAGGACACCAGGACACCAGACCTGAGACTGGTCACGCCACGCTCCGCGCAGAACCGCTCTCAGACATCAGGACACCAGACCCGAGACGGGTCACGCCACGCTCCGCGCAGAACCGCTCTCAGACATCAGGACACCAGACCCGAGACGGGTCACGCCACACTCCGCGCAGAACCGCTCTCAGACATCAGGACATCAGGACACCAGACCTGAGACTGGTCACGCCACGCTCCGCGCAGAACCACTCTCAGACATCAGGACACCAGGACACCAGACCCGAGACGGCTCACGCCACGCTCCGCGCAGAACCGCTCTCAGACATCAGGACACCAGACCTGAGACGGGTCACGCCACGCTCCGCGCAGAACCGCTCTCAGACATCAGGACACCAGACCCGAGACGGGTCACGCCACGCTCCGCGCAGAACCGCTCTCAGACATCAGGACACCAGGACACCAGACCTGAGACGGGTCACGCCACGCTCCGCGCAGAACCGCTCTCAGACATCAGGACACCAGACCCGAGACGGGTCACGCCACGCTCCGCGCAGAACCGCTCTCAGACATCAGGACACCAGACCCGAGACAGGTCACGCCACGCTCCGCGCAGAACTGCTCTCAGACATCAGGACATCAGGACACCAGACCTGAGACGGGTCACGCCACGCTCCGCGCAGAACCGCTCTCAGACATCAGGACACCAGGACACCAGACCTGAGACGGGTCACGCCACGCTCCGCGCAGAACCGCTCTCAGACATCAGGACACCAGACCCGAGACGGGTCACGCCACGCTCCGCGCAGAACCGCTCTCAGACATCAGGACACCAGGACACCAGACCCGAGATGGGTCACGCCACGCTCCGCGCAGAACCGCTCTCAGACATCAGGACACCAGGACACCAGACCCGAGACGGGTCACGCCACGCTCCGCGCAGAACCGCTCTCAGACATCAGGACACCAGGACACCAGACCCGAGACGGGTCATGCCACGCTCCACGCAGAACCGCTCTCAGACATCAGGACACCAGACCCGAGACGGCTCACGCCACGCTCCGCGCAGAACCGCTCTCAGACATCAGGACACCAGGACACCAGACCCGAGACGGATCACGCCACGCAGGGGCGGATCTACCGGGGTGGCATAGGGTGGCAAATGCCACCCTAAAAGAAAGCCTTGCCACCCCTGCTGCCACCCCAGTTGGCAGCAACGAATTGAAAGTTATGGCCAATTTGACAATTTACGAACACGAATCTCCAATGTCCGACTGCAGTGAATTCGCTCCGTGCATAATATGACGACCGTTGACGTTCGTACTTTATTGTGTGGGCAAATATTTCCGGCGAAAACTTCCGGTGATCTGACCGCGAGAGCGGGAGACAGCGAGAGCAAGAGACAACAGCGACCGAGTTCCATTACCAGAGAGATAAGTTTTCAACCCGACCAAATTTTTAAATGCATATCATTTTCAGTGTATTTCACCTGTGCGTTTCTATGCTTTATATTACTGCATTTATTTTGTGCAAGTGAGATGAGTAAAGAACATCTGTTTCATATATCATTATCTGTCTGGTGTTTATAAGCAGTAGCCTACAGTATTTTACTACGTGTAAAATATACACAAACTTAGCTATATTAAGTTGTTTGTGTACAGTTAAAAATATAAATGTAAAATATGTGATAATAATATTGATCGAGCAATTGATGTAAGTAAAAATACATGCGCAGAATTAAGAAAATATTATTTAATATTTATGGAGATAAATTTAAGCCTATCATAAAGCAAACTTGGAATGTTCACAGGGTATTTTATTTAACAACTCTAATCGTAGTTGTAACTCTATATTTACAGTAGGCATAATTGTCATTGCGTATGTATGCAGCATGAGTCCAATACAATATTCTGTTCGTGAACAGTTGTATTTCATTCATTAATCTGACTAACGTTATGCATCCGTGCATTTAATTGCCATTGGCTCGTGTGATGGTAATATGGATCTTAGTAGTATTTAAATGATATAATTGATTCTATAAATTGATTCTTGTTGGGTGCTCAACAAAATAATATATATAAAAAAGGGAAAAAAGGTCGGCACACCTTGGCTCCAAAAGTTAAACGCACCCCTGCCTTTATACTCACACAGGGCTGGACTGGCCATAATATTATAACTATTATTATATAGTAGTGTAATGTAGACAGACACTATATCACAACTAAAAAGAGTTTTGAGTTTTTCTTTGTTCAATTTGCACACTGAATATGGGTTGGAGCTCTTTATTTTGAACTCTCAAAGTGCACCAGATTGATGAATTTAACATTAAAAAGCACAAAATTTTCTTACGGGGGAGCATACCCCCGAACCCCCCTAGAGGGACAGAGGTGCACTCTGCACTCACCACATATTTCCCAAAATCCGATGGGAAAAAACGGTATTGCTATCCCAATGCAGCTTAGCTTGTTTTAGGATTCATCACTGTGGAGTATAGTTCAACTTAGTAGTTATTTCATCTGTTAACTCTTACTCAGTGGTTTTTATAGGAGTTGGTATACATATTCAAGGGAGTGCAAAGTTCGGTTGTGTTTATAATTATATGTAGTGGGCCAGTCTGGGCCAAAATGCCCGGGCCGATTTTTTGTCCCAGTCCAGCCCTGTACTCACAGCAAATAATGCCCTTTTGTAGTGTGTATACATACGATTTCTCATCAAACTGTGTTAACTGTGATTAAATTCGGTACGTCTGCCATGTTGCCACTCCTCAAAAATTCCTGCCCCCCTCTTGCCACCCCATAAATATTTTTCTAGATCCGCCCCTGACGCCACGCTCCGCGCAGAACCGCTATCAGACATCAGGACACCAGACCCGAGACGGGTCACGCCACGCTCCGCGCAGAACCGCTCTCAGACATCAGGACATCAGGACACCAGACCTGAGACGGGTCACGCCACGCTCCGCGCAGAACCGCTCTCAGACATCAGGACATCAGGACACCAGACCTGAGACGGGTCACGCCACGCTCCGCGCAGAACCGCTCTCAGACACCAGGACACCAGACCTGAGACTGGTCACGCCACGCTCCGCGCAGAACCGCTCTCAGACATCAGGACACCAGACCCGAGACGGGTCACGCCACGCTCCGCGCAGAACCGCTCTCAGACATCAGGACACCAGACCTGAGACTGGTCACGCCACGCTCCGCGCAGAACCGCTCTCAGACATCAGGACACCAGGACACCAGACCCGAGACGGGTCACGCCACGCTCCACGCAGAACCGCTCTCAGACATCAGGACACCAGACCCGAGACGGCTCACTCCACGCTCCGCGCAGAACCGCTCTCAGACATCAGGACACCAGGACACCAGACCCGAGACGGCTCACGCCACGCTCCGCGCAGAACCGCTCTCAGACACCAGGACACCAGACCCGAGACGGGTCACTCCACGCTCCGCGCAGAACCGCTCTCAGACATCAGGACACCAGACCCGAGACGGCTCACGCCACGCTCCGCGCAGAACCGCTCTCAGACATCAGGACATCAGGACACCAGACCTGAGACGGGTCACTCCACGCTCCGCGCAGAACCGCTCTCAGACACCAGGACACCAGACCTGAGACGGGTCACTCCACGCTCCGCGCAGAACCGCTCTCAGACATCAGGACACCAGGACACCAGACCTAAGACGGGTCACGCCACGCTCCGCGCAGAACCGCTCTCAGACATCAGGACACCAGACCCGAGACGGGTCACTCCACGCTCCGCGCAGAACCGCTCTCAGACACCAGGACACCAGACCCGAGACGGGTCACTCCACGCTCCGCGCAGAACCGCTCTCAGACATCAGGACACCAGACCTGAGACGGGTCACGCCACGCTCCGCGCAGAACCGCTCTCAGACATCAGGACACCAGGACACCAGACCCGAGACGGGTCACGCCACGCTCCGCGCAGAACGGCTCTCAGACATCAGGACACCAGACCCGAGACGGGTCACTCCACGCTCCGCGCAGAACCGCTCTCAGACATCAGGACACCAGGACACCAGACCCGAGACGGGTCATGCCAGACACTCCACGCAGAACCGCTCTCAGACATCAGGACACCAGACCCGAGACGGCTCACGCCACGCTCCGCGCAGAACCGCTCTCAGACATCAGGACACCAGGACACCAGACCCGAGACGGGTCACTCCACGCTCCGCGCAGAACCGCTCTCAGACATCAGGACACCAGGCCCGAGACGGCTCACGCCACGCTCCGCGCAGAACCGCTCTCAGACATCAGGACACCAGGACACCAGACCCGAGACGGGTCACTCCACGCTCCGCGCAGAACCGCTCTCAGACATCAGGACACCAGGACACCAGACCTGAGACGGGTCACTCCACGCTCCGCGCAGAACCGCTCTCAGACATCAGGACACCAGGACACCAGACCTGAGACGGGTCACGCCACGCTCCGCGCAGAACCGCTCTCAGACATCAGGACACCAGACCCGAGACGGGTCATTCCACGCTCCGCGCAGAACCGCTCTCAGACACCAGGACACCAGACCCGAGACGGGTCACGCTCCGCGCAGAACCGCTCTTAGACATCAGGACACCAGACCTGAGACGGGTCACGCCACGCTCCGCGCAGAACCGCTCTCAGACATCAGGGCACCAGGACACCAGACCCGAGACGGGTCACGCCACGCTCCGCGCAGAACGGCTCTCAGACATCAGGACACCAGACCCGAGACGGGTCACTCCACGCTCCGCGCAGAACCGCTCTCAGACATCAGGACACCAGACCCGAGACGGGTCACTCCACGCTCCGCGCAGAACCGCTCTCAGACATCAGGACACCAGACCCGAGACGGGTCACTCCACGCTCCGCGCAGAACCGCTCTCAGACGTCACTGCGGTTAAACCCACCATGAAATCAAAATGGACATTCGTATGTTTTTATGGAATATTGCAGTGTTTGTTATAAATGATCATTATTGTGTTAATAAAGTTGAATCGGAGTAACTTCCTCTTGCAGCATCTCTTCTCTGATGATGAGGGCGGGGCTATAACCTGTCACTCACATGAGATCAGCCAATAGCAAACCACAACCGTCCAGCCAATTCCCCACGGACACAATCAAGCCCCGCCCACATGTGTTCTTGTTCCTGGAAGTTAGTTTGAAAGTGAGCGCGTGTAAACAGATTCTGCCAGTGAGTTTCTGTGTTTGAGCGGATGTTTCTCCGTTTCACTCGCACCGCTAGCTTGATTAGCACTCAAACAGCTGATTGGTTAGAGATAATTAATGCTTTTGAGTCGAGTGGAGCGATGGCGTTTACTTCACCTCGTTAGCAAACGTTATTCCTGATCATTTACATCACCTTGTTCAGCCTGCGGTCGTTCATCATCGCTACGAGAGTGAAATCAGAGAACCTGTAATCTGTCACAGCACGTCTGATTCCTGTCCTTTACCAGCATATTAAAGTTTCTTAAAGTCCCCTGTGGTGTAAATCCAGCTTTTAATGCTGTTTTAATACGCTTTAACTCAAACCATGTGTAAGTTCATAAGTCGACAGCATTGCTGAGTATTTCCTCCTTTAAACTGCAGTGAACCAAAGACAGTCTCAAACACACTGAAATCGCTGGTGTTTCTGACGTCACAAACGGCCTTGTAACCAATCAGATCAACGTGTGATCGTCAACCAGTGGATCTCTGAGCTGAGTGAGTGAGTGGAGGCGGGGCTCATCTGCATATTCATAGAACCGCGCATACTAAATGAGGCCAGGGTGTCGAGTTACATTCAAGATATTTTAAGACATGAAGAATTATTTTCAAAGGAAAAAACGTTTCAAATGTTATTCTGGTGATGAAAAATGAGCTTTAAGGGATAAAGTGATTGACTTTAACAAACTCCTGCTGAGATCATGTCAGGGAGCTTCTGCTTGCAAACAGGAAGTGGCTCTGATCTCCAGACAAAGACAGGAAATGCGAGGCGTTCACAGGCCACACACACACACATGGTAATGAGAGCTAATGAATAATCTGATAAAGCTGTATTCATGTGCAGATTGTGTGAGACGGATGCTTTGTTTGGTCAGGAAGAGTCAGACGTGTGTGTGTGTGTGTGTGTGATGTTCATGAGGTCAGGCGTGTCTCTGCAGCTCTTCACCTGAACACACACACACACGTCAGCCTGACTCAGAGGTGTGTGTGTTGTGTTTCTGCAGCTGGAGCGTCAGATGCTGATGCAGAACGAGATGCGTGAGCGTCAGACGGCGATGCAGATCGCCTGGTCTCGAGAGTTCCTCAAGTACTTCTCTTCTTTCTACGGTTTAACTGCGCTGGGTCTCACCGTTGGGTCTGTAACACACACACACACTATACACACACACACACACACTCATTCACACACTATACAAACACACACACACACACTATATACACACTCACACACTATACACACACTCACTCACACACTATACACTCACTCACTCACTCACACACTACACTCACCTAAAGGATTATTAGGAACACCTGTTCAATTTCTCATTAAGTCAAGTCAAGTCAAGTCACCTTTATTTATATAGCGCTTTTTACAATACAGATTGTATCAAAGCGCTTCACAGTGATAACATGAAAACAATATAACAAAAACAATATAACAATATAACAAAGTTTGTTTCTAAAAGAAATTGCGTCAACGTCCACCTTAAGTAAGGCAGATCAATAATATTATTATTAATGCAATTATCTAATCAACCAATCACATGGCAGTTGCTTCAATGCATTTAGGGGTGTGGTCCTGGTCAAGACAATCTCCTGAACTCCAAACTGAATGTCAGAATGGGAAAGAAAGGTGATTTAAGCAATTTTGAGCGTGGCATGGTTGTTGGTGCCAGACGGGCCGGTCTGAGTATTTCACAATCTGCTCAGTTACTGGGATTTTCACGCACAACCATTTCTAGGGTTTACAAAGAATGGTGTGAAAAGGGAAAAACATCCAGTATGCGGCAGTCCTGTGGGCGAAAATGCCTTGTTGATGCTAGAGGTCAGAGGAGAATGGGCCGACTGATTCAAGCTGATAGAAGAGCAACTTTGACTGAAATAACCACTCGTTACAACCGAGGTATGCAGCAAAGCATTTGTGAAGCCACAACACACACAACCTTGAGGCGGATGGGCTACAACAGCAGAAGACCCCACCGGGTACCACTCATCTCCACTACAAATAGGAAGAGGCTACAATTTGCTCACCAAAATTGGACAGTTGAAGACTGGAAAAATGTTGCCTGGTCTGATGAGTCTCGATTTCTGTTGAGACATTCAGATGTTAGAGTCAGAATTTGGCGTAAACAGAATGAGAACATGGATCCATCATGCCTTGTTACCACTGTGCAGGCTGGTGGTGGTGGTGTAATGGTGTGGGGGATGTTTTCCTGGCACACTTTAGGCCCCTTAGTGCCAATTGGGCATCGTTTAAATGCCACGGCCTACCTGAGCATTGTTTCTGACCATGTCCATCCCTTTATGGCCACCATGTACCCATCCTCTGATGGCTACTTCCAGCAGGATAATGCACCATGTCACAAAGCTCGAATCATTTCAAATTGGTTTCTTGAACATGACAACGAGTTCACTGTACTAAAATGGCCCCCACAGTCACCAGATCTCAACCCAATAGAGCATCTTTGGGATGTGGTGGAACGGGAGCTTCGTGCCCTGGATGTGCATCCCACAAATCTCCATCAACTGCAAGATGCTATCCTATCAATATGGGCCAACATTTCTAAAGAATGCTTTCAGCACCTTGTTGAATCAATGCCACGCAGAATTAAGGCAGTTCTGAAGGCGAAAGGGGGTCAAACACAGTATTAGTATGGTGTTCCTAATAATCCTTTAGGTGAGTGTATATGCCTCACACACTATATACACTCACTCACACACACTCACTCACTCACTCACACACTATACAGACACACACACTCATTCACACACTATATACACTCACTCACACACACTCACTCACTCACTCACTCACTCACACACTATACAGACACACACACTCATTCACACACTATACACACACACACACACTCACTCACACACTATACACACACACACACACTATATACACACACACACACTATATACACACACACACACTCACTCACACACTATACACATACACACACACACACTATACAGACACACACACACACTCACTCACTCACACACTATAAACACTCACTCACACACTATATACACACTCACACACTATACACACACACACTATATACACACACACACTCACTCACACACTATATACACACTCACACACACACTCACTCACACACACACACTATATACACACACACTATATACTCACACTCTCACACACACACACACACACACACACACTATAAACTCACTCTCTCACACACACACTATATACACACACACATTCACTCACACTATATACACACACTCTCTCTCTCTCTCTCTCTCTCTCTTTCACACACACACTATATACACACACTCACACATGTTTTTTATGTGATGTATGTATAGCTTTAGTGGTTTTCACAGCTTCATTTCTCCCGTCAGTCGGTCAGATCCAGTATATCACTGGATTTCAAGCGTCCTTTAAGCTCAACAGTTGAACACTTTTTATTTTTTAAGCAGTCGTTCATCTGAACAGTGTGTGTGTGTGACTGGAGTCGTGTGTGTGCAGAGCGGTGCGACAGAGGAGGGCAGTTCTCCTGGCTCCGGTCGTTCCTCTGAGCTTCATCCTGGCGTATCAGATGGACGTGGCGTACGGGTCGCTGATCCACCGCATGAGAGGTACACAAACAACCAAAACACAGGACATATTCGGCTCTGACAGCCGTGATGTAGTTTCAGGCTCTACTAGTGCAGGTTTTCCTGCTTGAATGTTGATTATTTTCCTCATATTCTCCATTGTTGCGGCTCCTCTCTTCCCAGTCTGTCAGTAACGCTCTGTTTACTTCCTGTCTCTATGAAGCCCCTCCTTCTGAAAAGCACACTGTGCTCTGATTGGTCGGCTGGAGCAGTGTGTTGTGATTGGTCGAGCGCTTCGAGTGTGTTTGGGAAATGCCCCGCCCCTTTCCATAACCGCCAGTTTAACACACTACTAACTAACTCAACCAGGCCCCGCCCCTTTATTCTGCGCATGAATTATGAGGAATATTGTGACGTGTTCGTTCCCGGGAGAAAGTCAAGACTACAGTGGAGGCGTTTCAGGAGTTCAGGAACACTGACGCTGATATAGAGGAGAACTGGAGCTTAAACAGCAACATCACACACTGAAGAGATGAAGACGCTCTGAACATGTTCGTCAGAAGCTCATCTTCTGTCGGATCTGCCGATGGTTAAAAACACATTTAAATCGAATCTAATTATTTAATCATCAGCATGTGACATTCTTCCTGATTAACAGATCCACGTCAGGGGGAGTTAATGAGCGCAGTGACGTCATGCAGCTTTCCTCCTCCATCACTGATGGGTTATTGATTGGCTTTAAAAGGATTCCTTGAAAATCCCGCTTTGATGGCGAGGGAATGTGGTAGTTGTAATTAGTGAACAGTGCAGTTGCTGATGATCCCGTCTGATGGTGTGTGTGTGTGTGTGTGTGTGTGTGTGTGTGTGTGATCTGCAGCCGAGGCAGAGAGCATCATGGTCTCTGAGAGCGAGCGCCTGGATCTTCCTCACGGGTCGCCCACGTTTGAGAGCATCGAGAAATCCCGACGTTCCCGAGCTCACCTGACGTCTCTGCTGGAGAAATGAGTGCCAGTCCTGATCAGTCCTAACGATCCTGATGAATCCTGACGAACACGAATCCTGACGAACACAAACCCTGGTGAATCCTGACCAACACAAACCCTGGTGAATCCTGACCAATCCTGATCAGTCCTGACGATCCTGATGAATCCTGAAATCCTGACAAACACGAATCCTGACGATCCCTTACGAATTCTGAAAATCCTGGCGAACACGAATCCTGACAAATCCTTATGAATCCTGACGAACACGAATCCTGACAAACACGAATCTTGACGAGTCCTGACGAATCCTTACGAATCCTGAAAATCCTGGCGAACACGAATCCTGACAAATCCTTATGAATCCTGACGAACACGAATCCTGACAAACACGAATCCTGACGAACACGAATCCTGACAAACACGAATCCTGACAAATCCTTATGAATCCTGACGAACACGAATCCTGACAAACACGAATCCTGACAAATCCTTATGAATCCTGACGAACACGAATACTAATGAACCTTGACGAGTCCTGACGAATCCTTACGAATCCTTATGAGTCCTGACGAACATGAGTCCTGACGAACCCTTACGAATCCTGAAATCCTGACAAACACGAATCCTGACGATCCCTTACGAATCCTGAAAATCCTGGCGAACACGAATCCTGACAAACACGAATCCTGACAAACACGAATCCTGACAAACACGAATCCTGACGATCCCTTACGAATCCTGAAAATCCTGGCGAACACGAATCCTGACAAATCCTTATGAATCCTGACGAACACGAATCCTAATGAACCTGGACGAGTCCTGACGAATCCTTACGAATCCTTATGAGTCCTGACGAACATGAGTCCTGACGAACCCTTACGAATCCTGACATCCTGACAAACACGAATCTTGACGAGTCCTGACGAATCCTTATGAATCCTGACGAACACGAATCCTAATGAACCTTGACGAGTCCTGACGAATCCTTATGAATCCTTATGAGTCCTGACGAACACGAATCCTGACGATCCCTTACGAATCCTGACGAACCCTTATGAATCCTTATGAGTCCTGACGAACACGAATCCTGATGAACCTTGACGAGTCCTAACGAATCCTTACGAATCCTGAAAATCCTGATGAACATGAATCCTAACGAACCATGACGAGTCCTGACCAATCTTGAAGAATCCTTATGAACCCTTACGAACCCTTATGAGTCCTGGCGAACCTGGCGAAGGTGAGCGTAATGGCCCAGGAGTGTCCGAGTGTTCGGCTGCTCCAGCAGTGCTCCAGCCAAACGCCAGCTTCATGCTGTTCATGCTGAAGCTCCAGTTGAGCTTCATGTGATCCATTGATTCTCAGGTGTTGCTTCACACATATTGCCTAATTATTTATGCTTTTCAAAATGCCTGGAAAGAAAAATAACATGATTAAAATATATTGTGTTAGTATTGTATATTTCCTATACACTCTATTATTCATGGTTGTAATGGAGCGTCCAACAGTGTTTCGTTTATATTGTGATCATGACCTTTGTGTCCAACAATAAACCTTTAAAGCAGTTTTTAATGTTTCATTTTTCCATAAAATGTGATTAAGATGATTATCTGTGTGTGTGATGCATAAACAAAATATTCAATTTGGATATTAAAATATGATTTGATCAAAAAGAAGCCAATGTCTGTTCAAGAAAATAAAACCGATTGTATATTGCTTTATTTGCTTAGGATTGTTTGGTTTTCTTTTGCACAGTTGCTGAATGATGAAACACGAAATCTATATTTTGGAAATAAATTATTCTTATTAAATCACGTTTGTGCTCCGACATCATTCATCTGTAGAGAGCAATATCCATAATAATCTACATCTGTAAGAAGTGAGTGATGATATTCAGCCAGCGCGCGCGCGCGCGCGTCAGTGACGTCAGTGTGTGTGTGTGAGTGTGTATAAAGTCTGCGAACTGATGGAGGATCTCCAGAAAGCAGCAGCTCGAGACACTTCAGTGGTTTGCTTCCATCAGACCGCGCTAATGTACTCGATGATGATGTTCCGCGCGCTTTCGTCCGTTGTGCTGGTGTGTGTGTGCGGTGTGTGTGTGTGTGTGAGCGCGGAGAGGCAGGAGTTACCGAGAGACTTCGGAGTGAAGCTGTGCGGGCGCGAGTTCATCAGAGCCGTGATCTTCACCTGCGGGGGCTCGCGCTGGAGGAGAGACAGTACGTGCTTCATCTTCATCATCATCATCTTCACCCTTCATCATCATCATCCTCTTCATCATCAACTTCATCATCTTCACCTGCGAGGGCTCGCGCTGGAGGAGAGACAGTACGTGCTTCATCTTCATCATCATCATCTTCACCCTTCATCATCATCATCCTCTTCATCATCAACTTCATCATCATCATCTTCACCTGCGGGGGCTCGCGCTGGAGGAGAGACAGTACGTGCTTCATCTTCATCATCATCATCTTCACCCTTCATCATCATCATCCTCTTCATCATCAACTTCATCATCATCATCTTCACCTGCGGGGGCTCGCGCTGGAGGAGAGACAGTACGTGCTTCATCTTCATCATCATCATCTTCACCCTTCATCATCATCATCCTCTTCATCATCAACTTCATCATCTTCACCTGCGGGGGCTCGCGCTGGAGGAGAGACAGTACGTGCTTCATCTTCATCATCATCATCTTCACCCTTCATCATCATCATCATCATCCTCTTCATCATCTTCACCTGCGGGGGCTCGCGCTGGAGGAGAGACAGTACGTGCTTCATCTTCATCATCATCATCTTCATCATCTTCACCCTTCATCATCATCATCCTCTTCATCATCTTCACCTGCGGGGGCTCGCGCTGGAGGAGAGACAGTACGTGCTTCATCTTCATCATCATCATCTTCACCCTTCATCATCATCATCCTCTTCATCATCAACTTCATCATCTTCACCTGCGGGGGCTCGCGCTGGAGGAGAGACAGTACGTGCTTCATCTTCATCATCATCATCATCATCTTCATCATCTTCACCCTTCATCATCATCATCCTCTTCATCATCTTCACCTGCGGGGGCTCGCGCTGGATGAGAGACAGTACGTGGTTCATCATCATCATCTTCACCCTTTCTCATCATCATCATCATCCTCTTCATCATCAACTTCTTCATCATCATCTTTACCTGCGGGGGCTCGCGCTGGAGGAGAGACAGTACGTGCTTCATCTTCATCATCTTCACCCTTTATCATCATCATCCTCTTCATCATCAACTTCTTCATCATCATCTTTACCTGCGGGGGCTCGCGCTGGATGAGAGACAGTACGTGCTTCATCTTCATCATCTTCACCCTTCATCATCATCATCCTCTTCATCATCAACTTCATCATCATCATCTTCACCTGCGGGGGCTCGCGCTGGATGAGAGACAGTACGTGGTTCATCATCATCATCTTCACCCTTCATCATCATCATCATCATCATCCTCTTCATCATCAACTTCATCATCATCATCTTCACCTGCGGGGGCTCGCGCTGGAGGAGAGACAGTACGTGCTTCATCATCATCATCTTCACCCTTCATCATCATCATCATCATCCTCTTCATCATCAACTTCATCATCATCATCTTCACCTGCGGGGGCTCGCGCTGGAGGAGAGACAGTACGTGGTTCATCATCATCATCTTCACCCTTCATCATCATCATCATCATCCTCTTCATCATCAACTTCATCATCATCATCTTCACCTGCGGGGGCTCGCGCTGGATGAGAGACAGTACGTGGTTCATCATCATCATCTTCACCCTTCATCATCATCATCATCATCCTCTTCATCATCAACTTCATCATCATCATCTTCACCTGCGGGGGCTCGCGCTGGATGAGAGACAGTACGTGCTTCATCATCATCATCTTCACCCTTCATCATCATCATCATCATCCTCTTCATCATCAACTTCATCATCATCATCTTCACCTGCGGGGGCTCGCGCTGGAGGAGAGACAGTACGTGCTTCATCATCATCATCTTCACCCTTCATCATCATCATCATCATCATCTTCACCTGCGGGGGCTCGCGCTGGATGAGAGACAGTACGTGCTTCATCATCATCATCTTCACCCTTCATCATCATCATCATCATCATCCTCTTCATCATCAACTTCATCATCATCATCTTCACCTGCGGGGGCTCGCGCTGGATGAGAGACAGTACGTGCTTCATCATCATCATCTTCACCCTTCATCATCATCATCCTCTTCATCATCAACTTCTTCATCATCATCTTCACCTGCGAGGGCTCGCGCTGGAGGAGAGACAGTACGTGCTTCATCATCATCATCTTCACCTGCGAGGGCCCGCGCTGGAGGAGAGACAGTACATGCTTCATCTTCATCATCTTCTTCATCTTCATCATCATCTGATATGTGTGTCGCAGGTCCCTGGTCCGTGGATGGAGGTGTGCCGTTTCTCTGGTCTCTCCGGCTGGACACGATGACCTCTGACATGATGACCTCTGACACGATGACCTCTGACCGCAGGAAGAGGAACTTCTCGCTGGGACTGGCGGGAATGTGCTGTAATCAGGGCTGCACAAAAAACGACATCGGCCGCCTGTGCTGAGAATCATCGATGAAGATGACGATGATGAAGGACGTGCACTGAACTGTCAGATCCAGTGCTTTCAGTTGTATTTATTTCCTTTGACCACAACAATAAAAGTCCACGTCTTGATTGCGTCTGTCATGTTTTGACTGCCAGTGACTCGCTCGTACACAAGAATCTCCAAACGCCAGCTGAGTTTACTCTGCGGCACCGCGGTAAAACCTCCTCACAGTTACGATATTATCAGAATAAACTATTCCTCTTCTGATTGAAAGTGACTGTTTCATTATTGAATGTTTATCTGTGTTTATTGTGCTTGAATATTAAAGGTATAGATATATATTTACAAGAACATCGATCTTTCAAAGGTCCCAGAGATTGAATGTCAAAATTAAACCGGAATCAGTCGTTCCTCCGTTCTGTGTTCGGACGGACCACACACTGAAACGCCTCAGGAGCAAGAACACATGTGGGCGGGGCTTGATTGTGTCCGTGGGGAATTGATTGGATAGTTGTGGTTTGCTATTGGCTGATCTCATGTGAGTGACAGGTTATAGCCCCGCCCTCATCATCAGAGAAGAGAAGAGATGCTGCAAGAGGAAGTTACTCTGATCCAAGATTAATAAATCACCCATAAATAGTTTAGGATAAACACTGAAATATTACATACAAGAATAAGAATTGTACATTTTGATTTCATGGTGACTTTTAGTAGATATTTGGTTGCAAGGAGTTTTAACTGCATTGATTGTTTTAACATGCTTTTTTTCATTTTCCATATTTGTTTCTAAAATTTTTGTAAAGGTTATTTAATCTTTATATGTTGTCGAATGTGGTTTGTGAGTGACTGAGGGGAAGATATATTTCAAAAGCAGATCTCGCGTGAGTGACGTAACTACGCTAATATTCAAATGAGAAATCAACCAACAGAGCAGATGGTGTGTGTCAGTCGATCCTGGCTGGAGCTGAATGTGTAAACCCCGATATTAACTGTGGTGTGATGTGCTGTATCGACAGGTAAGACGAGGGTTTGATGTGCTGTATCCATAGGTTAAATTGGGTCCACAACACACCCTGCCGGAGCTCAGCTCCGTCTCCTTCAGCACCAAATATATAAATTTTGTTGAGTGTATATAATGAAAGTTATGAAATAATTGGCTAATATTAACTCGACTTTGGTGCTGCAATGATTCGCCCATCGCAACGATAACTGACCTTCTCGTCTGAGCTGAGCACTCACCCGCTCGTCAATGTCAAAATGTTTGAGTCCAATCAAAGCAAGTGAGATTTATGTTCACAGAAGCGCAAGCCGAGCGCGAATCCCAACGCGACGCTTCAGGCTTCAGTTAACGGGCATACCGTGCGAGATAAGATGCAGGGAATCTAAACAGCTGTTTGTCGATAGAAGTTTTAAATGATCGACAGAACTACTCAGTTTGATCAAAGACAGTGGATACTAAGCTCAATTTAACAACACAAGCACCATATTATTAAATATATTGCCATTATTATTGTAATATATTTGTAAAACGTTACCTCGAATGTGTTCGACTTTTCACTGTTTGTATCACTCCGCTTGTTCGTGTTTGCGCAACTTGCAAGCCAGAAGGCGGCGAAAAGTGACTGACTTTATGAGTGAACAATTGAACCATTGATTAAATAAACAGATTAGCTAGTCCAAAAATATTGATTAATTTAGGAAAGAAAAAGTAGCTGAAACTGATCTTTGATGCTCATACTAATTATGCCTCTGGGCCACTAGGGTAGCCAGAAAAGAGTCTCTGGGTGTGCATAAGAAAAACTGGGTGTGCCACATTTATTGTCAGATTAATGTGCAATAAACCCAGACTTTGCCTATCTCTAACTTTACAGAATAGACTGGGCTGATGTGTAAAACTATAGGCTACTCAGCGCCAAATAACCATAATACTATATAAAATATAACTCAGGGCTCGACATAAAGCCTCTTCATGTGCTTGTCCTTCGAACAAGTAAATCGGTCACTTCCAAGTAAAAAAATTACTAAAAATGCAATAATAAAGCAATATTCTCATCAGTGTTGAGTCAACTTTGACATATTTAAATCTGCATATTTATGATATTTTAACCTTTATAAAGAGCATTTTTCCTTAATCGTTTTAAATATAGCCTATGCTTCATCTTTCATTTTAAATTCTTAAATTTGATCAATAAATTAAATTAAAATAATAAGACACTGGCTGCTACCAATCAAATTAAATAATTTACAGTGAAAAATTACAATGGCATTAAATAATGTTATGAGATTGTTTTAAATGTTTTTTGAATATACAAATATGAAATATTGGAAAGAATGATACTTTTAAACACAAAACTAAACCACCAATAGGTGGCGGCAGATCGCCGTCTTACTGAGTGAGTCGTTGAGCCATTTATTCAAACGATTCTTTCAAAACGCTGAATTGTTTAAGAATGAGGCATTTGTTTAATGGGCCATTGAATCTTTGACTCAACCGATTCATTCAAAACGCTGAATCATGATTCAGTAATGCGGTTATGTGTTCTGGTGAGATGTGCTGTGGTTCTGCTGTGATCTTTGTTTGGAACTATTTTCGCTGCTCAAATACAACAAAAAACAGTCAATATTGTGTCTAAAATGTAAGTGACTTAATATTAATTTGTTTATTAAACTGTCATATCATATTAAATCAGTGGTACATTTTCAATCGTGATGGTATTGCACTTGTGGTTGTGTGATGTTGCTTAACTGTATCATATAATATGTTATAAATATAAGAACTCCACATGAATTTCTACCGCTGTGCATGTTCATTAAGTTTCTTTGTGTGGTCTGGGCTCATTTGTTTCCATTTCTCATGAGGCACGAGCCTCAACAGCGCAACAGTGTTACCGTAAGACAGTCAGAGGCTGTTTGCGGATTGGTTGGCAGTCCAAATGTCGGCAGATTTTTTTTAACGATAACAATTAAAACATTTAATTGCATCATAAAAGTGCATCTGTCCATCATAAAAGTGCATCTATCCATCATAAAAGTGCATCTGTCCATCATAAAAGTGCATCTGTCCATCATAATAGTGCATCTGTCCATCATAAAAGTGCTTCTGTCCATCATAAAAATGCATCTGTCCATCATAATAGTGCATCAGATGCACTTTTATGATGGACAGATGCACTTTTATGATGGATAGATGCACTTTTATGATGGACAGATGCACTATTATGATGGACAGATGCACTTTTATGATGGATAGATGCACTTTTATGATGGACAGATGCACTTTTATGATGGACAGATGCACTTTTATGATGGACAGATGCACTATTATGATGGACAGATGCACTTTTATGATGGATAGATGCACTTTTATGATGGACAGATGCACTTTTATGATGGATAGATGCACTTTTATGATGGACAGATGCACTATTATGATGGACAGATGCACTTTTATGATGGATAGATGCACTTTTATGATGGACAGATGCACTTTTATGATGGACAGATGCACTTTTATGATGGACAGATGCACTATTATGATGGACAGATGCACTTTTATGATGGATAGATGCACTTTTATGATGGACAGATGCACTTTTATGATGGACAGATGCACTTTTATGATGGATAGATGCACTTTTATGATGGACAGATGCACTATTATGATGGACAGATGCACTTTTATGATGGATAGATGCACTTTTATGATGGACAGATGCACTTTTATGATGGACAGATGCACTTTTATGATGGACAGATGCACTATTATGATGGACAGATGCACTTTTATGATGGATAGATGCACTTTTATGATGGACAGATGCACTTTTATGATGGATAGATGCACTTTTATGATGGACAGATGCACTATTATGATGGACAGATGCACTTTTATGATGGATAGATGCACTTTTATGATGGACAGATGCACTTTTATGATGGACAGATGCACTTTTATGATGGACAGATGCACTATTATGATGGACAGATGCACTTTTATGATGGATAGATGCACTTTTATGATGGACAGATGCACTTTTATGATGGACAGATGCACTTTTATGATGGACAGATGCACTTTTATGATAGACAGATGCACTTTTATGATGGACAGATGCACTTTTATGATGGACAGATGCACTTTTATGTTGGACAGATGCACTTTTATGATGGACAGATGCACTTTTATGATGGACAGATGCACTTTTATGATGGACAGATGCACTTTTATGATGGACAGATGCACTTTTATGATGGACAGATGCACTTTTATGATGGATAGATGCACTTTTATGATGGACAGATGCACTATTATGATGGACAGATGCACTTTTATGATGGATAGATGCACTTTTATGATGGACAGATGCACTTTTATGATGGACAGATGCACTTTTATGATGGACAGATGCACTATTATGATGGACAGATGCACTTTTATGATGGACAGATGCACTTTTATGATGGACAGATGCACTATTATGATGGACAGATGCACTTTTATGATGGATAGATGCACTTTTATGATGGACAGATGCACTTTTATGATGGATAGATGCACTTTTATGATGGACAGATGCACTATTATGATGGACAGATGCACTTTTATGATGGATAGATGCACTTTTATGATGGACAGATGCACTTTTATGATGGACAGATGCACTTTTATGATGGACAGATGCACTATTATGATGGACAGATGCACTTTTATGATGGATAGATGCACTTTTATGATGGACAGATGCACTTTTATGATGGACAGATGCACTTTTATGATGGACAGATGCACTTTTATGATGGACAGATGCACTTTTATGATGGACAGATGCACTTTTATGATGGACAGATGCACTTTTATGTTGGACAGATGCACTTTTATGATGGACAGATGCACTTTTATGATGGACAGATGCACTTTTATGATGGACAGATGCACTTTTATGATGGACAGATGCACTTTTATGATGGACAGATGCACTTTTATGATGGATAGATGCACTTTTATGATGGACAGATGCACTATTATGATGGACAGATGCACTTTTATGATGGATAGATGCACTTTTATGATGGACAGATGCACTTTTATGATGGACAGATGCACTTTTATGATGGACAGATGCACTATTATGATGGACAGATGCACTTTTATGATGGATAGATGCACTTTTATGATGGACAGATGCACTTTTATGATGGATAGATGCACTTTTATGATGGACAGATGCACTATTATGATGGACAGATGCACTTTTATGATGGATAGATGCACTTTTATGATGGACAGATGCACTTTTATGATGGACAGATGCACTTTTATGATGGACAGATGCACTATTATGATGGACAGATGCACTTTTATGATGGATAGATGCACTTTTATGATGGACAGATGCACTTTTATGATGGACAGATGCACTTTTATGATGGACAGATGCACTTTTATGATGGACAGATGCACTTTTATGATGGACAGATGCACTTTTATGATGGACAGATGCACTTTTATGTTGGACAGATGCACTTTTATGATGGACAGATGCACTTTTATGATGGACAGATGCACTTTTATGATGGACAGATGCACTTTTATGATGGACAGATGCACTTTTATGATGGACAGATGCACTTTTATGATGGACAGATGCACTTTTATGATGGACAGATGCACTTTTATGATGGACAGATGCACTTTTATGATGGACAGATGCACTTTTATGATGGACAGATGCACTTTTATGATGGACAGATGCACTTTTATGATGGATAGATGCACTTTTATGATGGACAGATGCACTTTTATGATGGATAGATGCACTTTTATGATGGACAGATGCACTTTTATGATGGACAGATGCACTTTTATGATGGACAGATGCACTTTTATGATGGACAGATGCACTTTTATGATGGACAGATGCACTTTTATGATGGACAGATGCACTTTTATGATGGACAGATGCACTTTTATGATGGACAGATGCACTTTTATGATGGACAGATGCACTTTTATGTTGGACAGATGCACTTTTATGATGGACAGATGCACTTTTATGATGGACAGATGCACTTTTATGATGGACAGATGCACTTTTATGATGGACAGATGCACTTTTATGATGGACAGATGCACTTTTATGATGACAGATGCACTTTTATGATGGACAGATGCACTTTTATGATGGATAGATGCACTTTTATGATGGACAGATGCACTTTTATGATGGACAGATGCACTTTTATGATGGACAGATGCACTTTTATGATGGACAGATGCACTTTTATGATGGACAGATGCACTTTTATGATGGATAGATGCACTTTTATGATGGACAGATGCACTTTTATGATGGACAGATGCACTTTTATGATGGACAGATGCACTTTTATGATGGACAGATGCACTTTTATGATGGACAGATGCACTTTTATGATGGACAGATGCACTTTTATGATGGACAGATGCACTTTTATGATGGACAGATGCACTTTTATGTTGGACAGATGCACTTTTATGATGGACAGATGCACTTTTATGATGGACAGATGCACTTTTATGATGGACAGATGCACTTTTATGATGGACAGATGCACTTTTATGATGGACAGATGCACTTTTATGATGGACAGATGCACTTTTATGATGGACAGATGCACTTTTATGATGGACAGATGCACTTTTATGATGACAGATGCACTTTTATGATGGACAGATGCACTTTTATGATGGACAGATGCACTTTTATGATGGACAGATGCACTTTTATGATGGACAGATGCACTTTTATGATGGACAGATGCACTTTTATGATGGACAGATGCACTTTTATGATGGACAGATGCACTTTTATGATGGACAGATGCACTTTTATGATGGACAGATGCACTTTTATGATGGACAGATGCACTTTTATGATGGACAGATGCACTTTTATGTTGGACAGATGCACTTTTATGATGGACAGATGCACTTTTATGATGGACAGATGCACTTTTATGATGGACAGATGCACTTTTATGATGGACAGATGCACTTTTATGATGGACAGATGCACTTTTATGATGGACAGATGCACTTTTATGATGGACAGATGCACTTTTATGATGGACAGATGCACTTTTATGATGGACAGATGCACTTTTATGATGGACAGATGCACTTTTATGATGACAGATGCACTTTTATGATGGACAGATGCACTTTTATGATGGATAGATGCACTTTTATGATGGACAGATGCACTTTTATGATGGACAGATGCACTTTTATGATGGACAGATGCACTTTTATGATGGACAGATGCACTTTTATGATGGACAGATGCACTTTTATGATGGATAGATGCACTTTTATGATGGACAGATGCACTTTTATGATGGACAGATGCACTTTTATGATGGACAGATGCACTTTTATGATGGACAGATGCACTTTTATGATGGACAGATGCACTTTTATGATGGACAGATGCACTTTTATGATGGATAGATGCACTTTTATGATGGACAGATGCACTTTTATGATGGACAGATGCACTTATGATGGACAGATGCACTTTTATGATGGACAGATGCACTTTTATGATGGACAGATGCACTTTTATGATGGACAGATGCACTTTTATGATGGACAGATGCACTTTTATGATGGAATGATGGACAGATGCACTTTTATGATGGACAGATGCACTTTTATGATGGACAGATGCACTTTTATGATGGACAGATGCACTTTTATGATGGACAGATGCACTTTTATGATGGACAGATGCACTTTTATGATGGACAGATGCACTTTTATACTGGACAGATGCACTTTTATGATGGACAGATGCACTTTTATGATGGACAGATGCACTTTTATGATGGACAGATGCACTTTTATGATGGACAGATGCACTTTTATGATGGACAGATGCACTTTTATGATGGACAGATGCACTTTTATGATGGACAGATGCACTTTTATGATGGACAGATGCACTTTTATGTTGGACAGATGCACTTTTATGATGGACAGATGCACTTTTATGATGGACAGATGCACTTTTATGATGGACAGATGCACTTTTATGATGGACAGATGCACTTTTATGATGGACAGATGCACTTTTATGATGGACAGATGCACTTTTATGATGGACAGATGCACTTTTATGATGGACAGATGCACTTTTATGATGGACAGATGCACTTTTATGATGGACAGATGCACTTTTATGTTGGACAGATGCACTTTTATGATGGACAGATGCACTTTTATGATGGACAGATGCACTTTTATGATGGACAGATGCACTTTTATGATGGACAGATGCACTTTTATGATGGACAGATGCACTTTTATGATGGACAGATGCACTTTTATGATGGACAGATGCACTTTTATGATGACAGATGCACTTTTATGATGGACAGATGCACTTTTATGATGGATAGATGCACTTTTATGATGGACAGATGCACTTTTATGATGGACAGATGCACTTTTATGATGGACAGATGCACTTTTATGATGGACAGATGCACTTTTATGATGGACAGATGCACTTTTATGATGGACAGATGCACTTTTATGATGGACAGATGCACTTTTATGATGGACAGATGCACTTTTATGATGGACAGATGCACTTTTATGATGGACAGATGCACTTTTATGATGGACAGATGCACTTTTATGATGGACAGATGCACTTTTATGATGGACAGATGCACTTTTATGATGGACAGATGCACTTATGATGGACAGATGCACTTTTATGATGGACAGATGCACTTTTATGATGGACAGATGCACTTTTATGATGGACAGATGCACTTTTATGATGGACAGATGCACTTTTATGATGGACAGATGCACTTTTATGATGGACAGATGCACTTTTATGATGGACAGATGCACTTTTATGATGGACAGATGCACTTTTATGTTGGACAGATGCACTTTTATGATGGACAGATGCACTTTTATGATGGACAGATGCACTTTTATGATGGACAGATGCACTTTTATGATGGACAGATGCACTTTTATGATGGACAGATGCACTTTTATGATGGACAGATGCACTTTTATGATGGACAGATGCACTTTTATGATGACAGATGCACTTTTATGATGGACAGATGCACTTTTATGATGGACAGATGCACTTTTATGATGGACAGATGCACTTTTATGATGGACAGATGCACTTTTATGATGGACAGATGCACTTTTATGATGGACAGATGCACTTTTATGATGGATAGATGCACTTTTATGATGGACAGATGCACTTTTATGATGGACAGATGCACTTTTATGATGGACAGATGCACTTTTATGATGGATAGATGCACTTTTATGATGGACAGATGCACTTTTATGATGGACAGATGCACTTATGATGGACAGATGCACTTTTATGATGGACAGATGCACTTTTATGATGGACAGATGCACTTTTATGATGGACAGATGCACTTTTATGATGGACAGATGCACTTTTATGATGGAATGATGGACAGATGCACTTTTATGATGGACAGATGCACTTTTATGATGGACAGATGCACTTTTATGATGGACAGATGCACTTTTATGATGGACAGATGCACTTTTATGATGGACAGATGCACTTTTATGATGGACAGATGCACTTTTATGTTGGACAGATGCACTTTTATGATGGACAGATGCACTTTTATGATGGACAGATGCACTTTTATGATGGACAGATGCACTTTTATGATGGACAGATGCACTTTTATGATGGACAGATGCACTTTTATGATGGACAGATGCACTTTTATGATGGACAGATGCACTTTTATGATGGACAGATGCACTTTTATGTTGGACAGATGCACTTTTATGATGGACAGATGCACTTTTATGATGGACAGATGCACTTTTATGATGGACAGATGCACTTTTATGATGGACAGATGCATTTTTATGATGGACAGATGCACTTTATGATGGATAGATGCACTTTTATGATGGACAGATGCACTTTTATGATGGACAGATTAGGGCTGGGCGATATGGAGCAAAAAATATATCTCGATATATTTTGCTATATCTCGATATTCGATATATATCTCGATATCTTTACAGGAAAATGGATGTGAATACAACTCAAAATATAGGCCTACAATCAATAGAAAATTAATTTTCCATAACAGAATGTAACCAAATGAGAAAAATTAAACACAGGGCCTGAATTTCGTCATCATTATTAATCACGTGATTCATATACAGAAACTGAATAAAGTAATCAAATGGAAAATAACACTGAGTAGTATTTTAGTCCTGAATAAATTAAATACATAGGTTATTAATCCTGATTCCTTTAACTTAAAGCTATCTTTTGTTGTATTGACAACAAAATGAATGACACACATATGGCTGCCGTCACTTTAAGAGCTAGTGCACGGATCCTGTGTTCAATATACTGGCATGCGTTTTATGCTTATTAAAGACAAAACCGACTATGTTTAGAGTATACTCACGACGACCGAAATTGACAATTTTGCGTGTTAAAGCAATATAATCCGCGAAAAATAACTTTTGTTACTGGCCAGCTGTTCTTAAGGCGGATTTTCTATGAATGTGCGCATAGAAATATTAATCTCTCAGAGAGCGCGCGAGCACTGATTAGTTTAAAATCGCTTGAATGTTTAAACTGGTAAGACTTAAAAAGACGTGCAAATGGTAAACTTCAGTCACGATGCACTGCTGGCCCGATTGTGCGAGTGAATATCCATCATGTCCCGACTCCTAAACGCGAGTGTGTTTTATCGCCGCAGCTCTTGATGCTTGCCTTGCACACAGTGGCGGATCTAGAAAATTTTACATGGGGGGGCAAAGGGGTGGCAAGAGGTCTTGGCAGGGTGGCAGGGGTAGACGGTACATGGGAATCCCTATATGTGAATTGCTTTAACAAAACAAACACAAAAACACTTTTAATCATTATTAAATGATTAATGTTATTGTTTAATCATGCCCTTACACACTACAAAGGTTTTTAGGAATGATTTATTAACAAATCCCTCTGAAAATATCTTCAGAATACTGCTAAGTGTATAACTGGAAAGTTTGGTGTACATAGGTGCTACACAGGCTGAGATGTTTGTACTGGAGAATGACAAAAAACTAATTTTGAGAAAACAGCATTTAAAGATTTGTAATGTAAAAAATCATACTTTTTTTAGTGGAAACAACTATTTACAGACACAATATCTTATCAAATCATTAGCAACAACAATACAAACCACCTAAATCACAGCATTTATGGCCTTCAACTGAACAGAAAAACAGTCAAAAACGCATATCTAAATGTCAGAGCACGTCACGTGATGCATCTGAACGAATCACGTTGTCAGAAATTGACATCAGCCAATGAGATTTTGGTTTTAGAGTTAAATGCCCATTGTACTTTCACGATTGGTTGCTGATTAAAAGGAAATTACCATATTTGGATACGACAACAATGTACAGGAGAGAGAGCTTTCCAACGGAGATGTATGTGATGACATTGACATGCAGCGATCGCGGAGCAGCATGTTGATTTAGAACGACAACTTTTGTTGAATTTAGGAGAAATCTACTGACGCAAATAGACAAAGTGTAGTAAAATAAAGTCCTAAATGTGTTTTTTTTGGAATTTTTTTCACCACAAGTCTGAAAGAAGACATGTTATTGAAGACAAATAGCCCAAAATCTTAAAATTAACCAGTGAAAAAAACCCCGATGTTTTTGTGTCTCGCCTTAAGCTGTTCTTGTCTTTACTAAAATCAAAATTAGGCTAATCAAAGGGAAGAGTGCTCTTACAAATCACGAGGGAGCGAATTGACCGCTGATTTTGGCTAATGTAATAGACGCGCTGTTTTTGCTGATGCTGAATCGTCTTTAGTATACAATACATTCATTACAAATGTAACTTTAAGTTAAACGTGTGTGTTTACACTACACCTGGGGAAACTCACTTCACCTTCAGAGGCTCTGGGGAAGCTCACTCTCTCCAGTCGGGTTGCAGGGCCACCTTACCGCAGCAGACTCGCTGTGTGTGTGTGAGCCGCCAACGCCGCTCTGCACGTTTGAATCAGGGACGCAGGGGGGAGGGGCTAATAATATATTTAAAATTAAAAATTAAATTGTTCACTTTTGGTAAATGTATTGTTTAGTTCATTGTTTTGCGAAGCTTGTGGACATAGTGGCAGGTTGTTTTTACAAGTACAGTTTTTGGATCATCAAAGTTAGGGGGGCAGCTGGGGGGGCAAGGCTCTAGAGTGGGGGGGCACCTGCCCCCCCTTGCCCCCCTGTAGATCCGCCCCTGCTTGCACAACACATTAGACGAGAAAGAAGCGGCACCGCTGAACACTCACGCTGTTTGTGAAATTGCGTCTGGCAGATAGTTGTTAAAAGAATGATTTGATTTTATAATCTGTGTGGATTACGATTGCGGGAATTTCCCGCATTATAAATAGGAGACCTGCGGGAATGATTAGAATTATGCGCAATACCCGCGCCGAAATTCGAGCCCTGCAATAGTTTAGACGTTTGTAGTAGCCTTCTGATTACTGGAGTCCATTAATCGAACTTCCATGCCTCTTATATAGTAATTACATATTGTAGTATGTAGGCTACCAATTTACTAATGCAATTAATGCTCACACTCGGTTTCTCTCGTGCTCTGTCGCTCGCGCGCAGACACACTCGGAGTTCTGTAGCCTCCGGGCTGGTTGCGGATGAGACAATTGTTGAATGAGACAACACGCGAGGTGAGGGGGAACAAAAGCAAGGAGGCGGGGGCGAGCACAGCACAGAGAAGGCAAACAAGCAAAGTGGCGAAATCAGGATTAAATATGAACCAGAGGTGTAGTGGTAAAAAAAGAGGTGGGTAAACTATAAATTCTGGTGGACCACGACGTGGTCACCCGGTAAGGTGGGCCACTGCCTACCGGTGTATGTGTATCCTGATGACATTGCTATATAGGGAGGGCTCGACATTAAGCCTTTTCATACGCTTAATCTGTCATTCACTTGTCCGAGTAAAAAAGTTTCTCGTCCGGATTTTTTATTATTATTTTTTTTATTCTGAAACAATATATTCTCATCAGTGTTCAATCACCTTTGATATTTAAATCGGCATATTATAATATCTGCACCTTTAAAGGGCATCCCCTCCCCCAATCTTATTAAATTTATGCTTCATCTTTCATTTTAAATTCCTAAATTTGATCAATAAATTCAATTATTTCGATTAATAAGACACTATAGGGCTGATCAAATTAAATCATTTACACTGAAAAATTCCAATTGCATAAAATAATGTTATGAAATTGATTTAAATTTACAAATAAGAAACGTTGGACAGAATGATCTACTTTTAAACATAACACGAAACCGCCAGTAGGTGGCGGCAGGCGACCGTCTTAATGAGCGAGTCATTGATTCATTCATTCAAACGATTTGTTCAAACGGTTGATTCATTCAAGAATGAGACAGATGTTTACGAATGGGTCATTGAATCTTTGACTCAATCGATTCCTTCAAAATGCTGAATCATTCAGTAATGAAAACAGGTCGAGTGTTCCTGTGAGATGCGCCGTGGTTCTGCTGTGATTTTTGTTTGGAACTATTTTCGCTGCTGAAATAGAACAAAAACAGCCAATATTGCATCTAAAATGTAAGTGACTTAATTTTAACTGTTTATTGAACTGTTGTAGGAAATCAATGTCACATTTTCAATCGTGATGGTGTTCAGGAAAAATAATTGAGGTTGCTTAACATATGTAAAAAATATAAAAACTCCACATTTAGATTTTTTATAGGCAGTATATTGTTAACTGAGTGTGTGTGTGCGCTCATTTGTGTAGATTTCTCCTCTAGAGGCTGCGCGAGCGTCAACAGCGCAACCTTACCGTCAGTAAAAGTCAACAACACTGACAGTAATGCAGCGCAATATGAAAGAGTTCGTCTTAGGTTTAACAACCTATGAAACTAGTAATGAACAATATAAAACTAAAACGACATAAGCTTAATTTATAGCTATTTAGAGGAGGATAAACGCAATTTAGAGGTGGATAAACGCACTTTGGAGGTGGGTAAACGCACTTTGGAGGTGGGTAAACGCACTTTGGAGGTGGGTAAACGCTATTTCCGAATATTGGGAGGTGCGTAAACGGCGTTTACGTGCGTTTAGCCTCCACTACATCCCTGATATGAACAATAGATCGATATATACGATATGTCAAAATCCATATCGTGTTTAAAAAATATCTCGATATATTTTAAATATCGAGATATCGCCCACCCCTAGGACAGATGCACTTTTATGATGGACAGATGCACTTTTATGATGGACAGATGCACTTTTATGATGGACAGATGCACTCTTATGATGGACAGATGCACTTTTATGATGGACAGATGCACTTTTATGATGGACAGATGCACTTTTATGATGGACAGATGCACTTTTATGATGGACAGATGCACTTTTATGATGACAGATGCACTTTTATGATGGACAGATGCACTTTTATGATGGACAGATGCACTTTTATGATGGACAGATGCACTTTTATGATGGACAGATGCACTTTTATGATGGACAGATGCACTTTTATGATGGACAGATGCACTTTTATGATGGACAGATGCACTTTTATGATGGACAGATGCACTTTTATGATGGACAGATGCACTTTTATGATGGACAGATGCACTTTTATGATGGACAGATGCACTTTTATGATGGACAGATGCACTTATGATGGACAGATGCACTTTTATGATGGACAGATGCACTTTTATGATGGACAGATGCACTTTTATGATGGACAGATGCACTTTTATGATGGAATGATGGACAGATGCACTTTTATGATGGACAGATGCACTTTTATGATGGACAGATGCACTTTTATGATGGACAGATGCACTTTTATGATGGATAGATGCACTTTTATGATGGATAGATGCACTTTTATGATGGACAGATGCACTTTTATGATGGACAGATGCATTTTTATGATGGACAGATGTACTTTTATGATGGATAGATGCACTTTTATGATGGACAGATGCACTTTTATGATGGACAGATGCACTTTTATGATGGACAGATGCACTTTTATGATGGACAGATGCACTTTTATGATGGACAGATGCACTTTTATGATGGATAGATGCACTTTTATGATGGACAGATGCACTTTTATCATGGATAGATGCACTTTTATGATGGATAGATGCACTTTTATGATGCACTTTTATGATGGATAGATGCACTTTTATGATACACTTTTATGATGGACAGATGCACTTTTATGATGGATAGATGCACTATTAAGATGCACTTTTATGATGGACAGATGCACTTATGATGGACAGATGCACTTTTATGATGGACAGATGCACTTTTATGATGGATAGATGCACTTTTATGATGGATAGATGCACTTTTATGATGGATAGATGCACTTTTATGATGCACTTTTATGATGGACAGATGCACTTTTATGATGGACAGATGCACTTTTATGATGGATAGATGCACTTTTATGATGGATAGATGCACTTTTATGATGCACTTTTATGATGGACAGATGCACTTTTATGATGGACAGATGCACTTTTATGATGGACAGATGCACTTTTATGATGGACAGATGCACTTTTATGATGGATAGATGCACTATTAAGATGCACTTTTATGATGGACAGATGCACTTTTATGATGGACAGATGCACTTTTATGATGGACAGATGCACTTTTATGATGGACAGATGCACTTTTATGATGGATAGATGCACTATTAAGATGCACTTTTATGATGGACAGATGCACTTTTATGATGGATAGATGCAATCTCTGGTTTACTTTCCAAACAAAAATTGACATCCAAGAAAACACTGTCAGTAACATGTATTTCATGCGATTGAAGAAACTGTTGCTCTCCAAACTCGAACCTGTCTGTGCCAAACAATCCGACCTCATTATCAACACCTGCACTCACGCATCGTAGTGACGCGTCAAAAGGGGAGGAGTCAATAAATGTGCTTAACCAGGTTAGTACAAGTATTAAAAATTAAACAGAATTCCCTTGTACATTTAAAGCATAATATTATGTATTACAAAATAAATAAATCAAATTTAATCTTTACTCAATTATAATTCTGGTAGTACACAACATTCTGAATATGGCTCCAACATCCTGGCCCCTAATTGTTAATGCCAAAGCAGAACAATTACCAAATATAAGATATCTAATGGAGTCAGAACTCATATGACTAGATATAGTATTGCCATATGTACAGTATACAGAAACAAATGTCAATTTACATAACATTTATCACATTAATCATATTGCATTTCATTCATCAATGTTAATACATTGTGATGTCTTACTTCATCTATCTTTTTTAACAATTCCCATGAATCACCCCCAAAGTTCATACCATAGATGTGTCTAGAGCACACTCCATAGGGAAGGATACAAAAAGTCCAATGGGTGTAAATGTGGTGCGAAAGATGAGAAGTCCATGTATGTGCAGATTTTGAGTGTATATGTGGTGCGAATTTGAAAAGTCCATTTATGTGCAGATATGTACTGGTGTGTGAGCACGTAATGATATATGTAGGTTTGTCAGGATAAATGAAAGCGTGCACATAAGACTGTCGAAATCTGACATTGTTTTGTCAGAATCGCTCAGGCTGACTGGTCAGCTTCCAGAAGCAAACAAAGTTTGGTGATGGGTCTTTGTAGAACAGTGGTTTTAGTCTTCACCAAGACACTGCGGACAAGACCTTTGGGCCCCGGCAGGGTCTTCATCACACGACCTAAGGGCCACGAGTTCCTCGGTGCTGTGTGGTCAACTATGACTACTATGTCATCTACCTGGAAGTTTCTCTTGGGATTGTTCCACTTTTGTCGTTGCTGCATCAATGAAAGATATTCAGTTGTCCATCGTTGCCAGAAAAGGTCTGCAAGGTATTGCACCTGTTTCCATCGCTTTCTAGCGTACAAGTCATCTCTATTGAAGAGTCCAGGTGGCAAGAGGGGTTTGGATTTCAACTGCAGAAGGTGATTTGGTGTTAGGGGTTCAAGATCATTTGGGTCACCTGATACAGTTGTGATGGGCCTGTCATTGAGAATACACTCAACTTCACACAAATCTGTTTGTAACAGATCATCGTCCAGTGTCTGTTGTTTCAGGACAGAAAGCAGTATTTTCTTAACTAGTTTGATTAATCTCTCCCACACTCCTCCGAAGTGGGCTGCAAATGGTGGATTAAAGGTCCACTTGACATGATCACTCAGCAAAGTCTCTTGAATTTTGTGATGGTCCGTCTGGTTCAAGGTGGCCTCTAATTCCTTCTGGGCACACACAAAATTGGTGCCACGATCAGTCCTGATGGTCAGTACTGGTCCCCTCCGACATAAAAACCGTCGTATAGCATTGATGCAAGAGTTCGTGTCTAACGTGCTTGCCACTTCGAGGTGTACTGCTCGGCTCGCCAGGCAGGTAAATATCACTCCCCATCTTTTTACATGAGAACGACCTCGTTTGACTTCAATTGGTCCAAAGTAGTCAATACCTACGTGTGAGAAAGGTGGAAGATCAGGAGCGACACGTTCATCGGGTAGGTCAGCCATTTTTTGTTCTCCAACTTTGGCTTGCATTCGTCTGCAAAAGACAAAAGACTTTATCTTTCTTGCAGATGAATTTGCCGATGGTATCCAGAACCTCTGACCCAGTCTTGAAAGCATGTGATTTCTTCCTGAGTGTCCGACTTTTTGACGGATGTCACGCAGGATCAGTTTGGATATATGTGAGTCTTTGGGTAGAATAATTGGGTTCTTTAGACTCAGCATGGCTGCTTTACTTAGTCTTCCTCCAATCCTCAAAATGCCCTCATCAATGATTGGATCCAGTTTGTATATGGAGCTATTTGATTTGATGAGTTTGTTTTCTCTCAAGAGTGTTATCTCTTGAGTCGAAGTAGCGCTGTTGTTCATAGCGAATGACAGACTTCTCATCTTCGTCCAAATCCTCTGGAGTTAATCCTTTTTGCTTCATTTTGCATTGTGAATCTATTGTAAGACCTTTGTCTTTCTGAAGCATCAAGAGTCCTTTGAGCCTTAGCCACCATGCAATAGCTCTCAATAGTTTCCTCCATGAAGAATAATACTCAATTATTCTTGTAACCGCGTTGTTCTGCAGGTTCAAGTAGTTACTAGAGAGTTTTCTTTTTACTTCCATATCGTTTGATGGGATGTGTCTGAGATCTTCTGGCACTTCAGGCCATTCAGATTTCTCTTTTGACAGGAAGTGAGGACCGTTCAGCCATCTTGTGGAATTCAGGAGGGATTCTATCTGTAAGCCACGGGAGTTGTCATCTGCTGGGTTGTCTCCAGAACATACATACCTCCACTGATGTACTTGCGAGAGGTTATGTATCACTGCAATTCTATTTGCGACATAAGTATGAAATCGTTTTGTCTGATTATGGATGTACTTCAGTACCACCGTACTGTCGGTCCAGAAGGTGGAATCTTCCAGTTCCATAGGAAGTTCCTTTTGCAACATTCTGTCCACCTTCACAGCAAGGGTTGCGGCTGCAAGCTCAAGTCTCGGGATCGTTATCCGTTTGAGTGGGACTACTCTGGCTTTTCCCAGTACAAATGTGACATGAACATTTTTGACACTATTTGTAAGTTTGAGGTAACTTACTGTCCCATATCCTAGCTCGCTTGCGTCACAAAAATGGTGTAGTTCAGCAGTTTTTACAACACCAAAGTTCTCGGGCTTCATGCCCCTGTCCACTTCAAATCTGCTCAGCTGGTCTAACTCTGTGAGCCACCTTTGCCATGGCCTCATAATTCCATCTGGGATTATTTCATCCCAGCCATATTTCTCATGGCAGAGTCTTTGCAGAATTTGCTTGGCCTTGAGAACAAAAGGGGAAATGAAACCTAGTGGGTCGTATATGGAATTAGCTATAGAAAGGATTGTTCGTCTAGTTGGAGTTCTGTTCTTAATGGTTACCTGGAAGGTAAAGACGTCCTTTTGGATATTCCACTGGATTCCGAGTGCCCTCTCAAGAGGAGATTTTTCTCTGTCCAAGTCCAGCTGTTTCACAAGAGGCAGAGATGGGGACTCGAGTTTGAGACTCGGACTCGAGTGCGACTTAAGTCCCACACACAGTTGACTTCAGACTCGAGCTGCAGGACTCTTTATTAAACACTCTTAAAACACTCACACACTCACTCACACTCACTCACTCACTCACTCTCACACTCACTCACTCACTCTCACACTCACTCACTCACTCACACACACTCACTCACTCACTCTCACACTCACTCACTCACACACACACACACACACTCACTCACACTCACTCACTCACTCACTCACTCACTCACTCTCAATATTAAATGTTCAAATTCATCCTATTATTAATATTTACGACATTACTCAGGCTTATGGATCGCCAATGCCACTATAGCATGTGGTTGTTACACGTTCTGTCCACACACACTCACTCACTCTCACACACACTCACTCTCACACTCACTCACGCACACACACACTCACTCACTCTCACACACACTCACTCACTCTCACACACACACACTCACTCTCACACACACTCACTCTCACACTCACTCACGCACACTCACTCTCACACACACACTCACTCACACACACACTCACTCTCACTCTCACACACACTCACTCACACACTCACTCACTCTCACACACACTCACTCTCACTCTCACTCGCACTCACTCACACACTCTCACTCTCACACTCTCACACACACTCACTCACTCACACACTCACTCTCACTCTCACACACACTCACTCACTCACTCACTCACTCACTCACTCACTCTCACACACACTCACTCTCACACACACTCACTCACACACTCACTCTCACACTCACTCACTCTCACTCTCACACACACTCACTCACACTCACACACTCACTCACTCACTCACTCACTCACTCACTCACTCACTCACTCACTCTCTCATCTCACACTCACTCACACACACACTCACTCAATCACACACACTCACTCACTCACTCTCACACACACTCACTCTCACACACACACACACACACTCACTCACACACTCACTCACTCACTCTCACACACACACTCACTCACTCTCACACACACACTCACTCACTCTCACTCACTCACTCTCACACACACACTCACTCACTCTCACACTCACGCACACACTCACACACTCACTCACTCACTCACTCTCACACTCACTCACTCACACTCACTCTCACTCTCACACACTTACTCACGCACACACTCACACTCACTCACACACACTCACTCTCACTCTCACACACACTCACTCACTCACTCACTCACTCACTCACTCACTCACTCACTCTCACTCTCACACACACTCACTCTCACACACACTCACTCACACACTCACTCTCACACTCACTCACTCACTCTCACACTCACTCACTCACTCTCTCATCTCACACTCACTCACGCACACACTCACTCAATCACACACACACTCACTCACTCTCACACACACTCACTCACTCTCACACACACACACACACACTCACTCACACACTCACTCACTCACTCACTCACTCTCACACACACACTCACTCACTCTCACACACTCACTCACTCACTCTCACACACACACTCACTCACTCTCACACTCACGCACACACTCACACACTCACTCACTCACTCACTCACTCTCACACTCACTCACGCACACACACTCACTCAATCACACACACACTCACTCACTCTCACACACACTCACTCACACTCACTCTCACTCTCACACACTTACTCACGCACACACTCACACTCACTAACTCACACTCACTCACTCACTCACTCACTCACACACTCACTCACTCACTCACTCACTCACTCTCACACACACACTCACTCACTCTCACACTCACGCACACACTCACACACTCACTCACTCACTCACACACACACACACTCACTCACTCTCACACTCACTCACGCACACACTCACTCACTCACACACACTCACTCACTCTCACTCACTCTCACTCACACACTCTCACACACTTACTCACGCACACACTCACTCACTCACTCACTCACACTCACTCACTCTCACTCACTCTCACTCACACACTCT
>NW_026607102.1:65000-80000 GCF_029890125.1 Rhinichthys klamathensis goyatoka
TTGTTATGATTTAATGTAGCGGTGTATGTGCTTTAGCAGCGCTGGTGACGCGGCGACACTGTGTGTGTGAGGGTCTTCCCCTGTTCACTGGTGATGCTCAGGTGTGTGTGTGTTACTGAGACTCTGCCGCCACTAATAGATCTCCAGAAGGCATCGGTGAAGAGACGAGAACCGCACGTTTCAGTCAGAGCGGCGTCTTTATATGAACCTATCTGAAGGGAACTGACGGTTTTAGAAAAGTTTCGATGTTATCTTTCTTTGTTTCCTCAGAAAGCAGCGTTTATGAGCCGTTACCGTGGAAACCGCCGTTTCTGCCACTACAGCGCCTCCTGCTGGTGCTCTTATAAACACTGCTAACCTGCATTAATGCTAGTGTGGGATTGTTCTACAATATTCACTCATGACAGTAAAATAGGGCATTCTGAGTCAATCTACCGCAGTATTTCCTCTCTCACTCAGTAGAAATGTGGTAAAAGATTGCTTTATTAATAATCTTCCTGATCAGTTTCATCATCTCAGCATCCCGGATAGCTTAGAAGAACTCGATATTGCGACAAACTTTTAACTCTCTCTTTTCCAGCACTTTAGACACAGTTGCTCCGTTGCGCTTAAAGAAGATTAAAGAAAATAGTCCAACGCCGTGGTACAACGAGCACACTCACACACACACACACACACACACACACACACACACACACACACACACACACACACACACACACACCCGGGCCCTTAAGAGAGCAGCCAGAAACATGGAGCGAAACTGGAAGAAAACTAAACTAGAGGTATTTCGCATTTCATGGAAGGAGAGCTCGATTGCTTACAGAGAGGCTTTAAAATCACACTTATCTGACCGTTATCAGTTTGTAGCAGTAAATGAAGAGATGTCTTATCGATCACAAGTTCAGTATGGCGTACCACAAGGCTCAGTACTAGGACCGTTGCTGTTCACTTGTGCTACACACACACACACACACACACACACTCTCTGTACATGCTACCCTTAGGAGATATCATTAGGAAGCATGGCATTAGTTTTCACTGTTATGCTGATGATACTCAGCTCTATATTTATCTTCACGCCCTGACGAAACTTACCAATTCACAAAATTAACGGAATGCATAGCCGATATAAAAAACTGGATGACTAGTAATTTCCTACTGCTTAACTCTGAAAAAACAGAGATTGGACAAAAAAACGTCCTCACGTAATAACCTAGAATACTGACTAACACTTGATGGCTGCTCTGTCAAGTCCTCGTCGTCGGTTAGAAACGTGTGTGTGTGCTCTTTGATACCAATCTTTCATTTGAAAGTCACGTGACTTCTAAATTTAAATTACGCCATATGCTCTCAATAACAAATGCGGAACAGTTAGTTCATGCGTTCATGACATCAAGGCTAGATTACTGTAATGCTCTACTGGGTGGTTGCCCTGCACGCTTAATAAATAAACTACAGCTAGTTCAAAACGCAGCCGCTCGAGTTCTTACCAGAACCAGGAAATATGACCATATTAGCCCGGTTCTGTCAACACTGCATTGGCTCCATATTAAACATCGTATACATTATAAAATATTGCTGATAACTTACAAAGCACTAAATGGTTTAGCTCCCAGTACTTGAGCGAGCTCTTAACGCATTATAGTCCTTCACGTCTATTGCAATCTCAAAACTCCGGCCAGTTGATAATACCTAGAATATCTAAATCGACTGCTGGCGGGAGATCCTTTTCCTATTTAGCACCAAAACTCTGGAACAGTCTTCCTACCATTGTCCGGGAAGCAGACACACTCTGTCAGTTCAAAGCTAGACTAAAAACACATCTCTTTGACCTAGCATACACATAACACACTCTAGACTTCTATAATTCAATGTTAGACTGCATAGATTAGGTCAGCCGGAACTGGGAACACTTCCCTTAAATCCTGATGTACTCGTTACATCATAAGAAGAATGGCATCTACGCTAATATTAGTCTCTCTGTTTATCCCGAGGTTTACCGCAGTCCGCCGGATCCAGGCCGTGTCCAGATCTGATGAAGGACCTTCGCCTGGACACACACACACACACACACACACACACACACACACACACACACACACACACACACACACACACACACACACGCGACGACACCGCAGTCCTGAAGTGTTCTAGTCGCTCCCTGTGAAGGCCTTCTCCTTCTCCTCTGCACAGATAATCGCTGTCGGGATAATGCCGGTTCGCGTGGCTACGCCGAAGCGATACAATTCTGTATTATAAATTTTAAGGCCAGGCGAGTAGTTTGTTGAGGGTTGGTTTTTTTTAGGGAAGGACTACATGCCTGCGCACATATATTCAAACGCGCACACCTATAGAATGAGCTCTTAATGCGCATGTGCGCCATCAGCGTTCTCACAGGCTCGAGTTTCTAAAGTTTGCGTAGAGAGATCTTAAGAGTCTTCTGTTAGAGCGGTGTCGTGTTAGCGGCCCCTAAGTTAATAACTAATGATCGTTGCGATGGAAGTGAATCAATTAAAACTAACTTTAGCTGGAAAATAACTTTATTCTAGAGCTGCTGTAAAGCCAAGACAATCTCGGTTACTGTAATCTCCTGTTATCACTGTAAAGCTGCTTTGGAACAATCTACATTGTTAAAAGCGCTATATAAATGAAGATGACTTGACTTGACCTGGTAAACACCCAGTCATGCTTGAAAAAATAAACTGTGAAACCGGTATAATTTTGAAAAATACCGTGATATAAATGTTTGGCCATACCGCCCAGCACGAGTGTAAGGATTGTGTGTGTGTGAAAGGCTAGTGAAGGCTTTACCTCAGCGGGACAGCCCTCGGGAGACGGCAGGCGGTAGTTCCTCTTCAACAGGTCGATCAGGTGGTAGACGATCATCTGACCCTGTTTGTCCTCGCCCATCTGCTCCATGAACACCTGGAACCGCAACAGCACACGCCACTGTTAGGCTGAGGACCCGGCCGGCACCAGACAGGGCAGCACACGCCACTGTTAGGCTGAGGACCGGGCCGGCACCAGACAGGGCAGCACACGCCACTGTTAGGCTGAGGACCCGGCCGGCACCAGACAGGGCAGCACACGCCACTGTTAGGCTGAGGACCGGGCCGGCACCAGACAGGGCAGCACACGCCACTGTTAGGCTGAGGACCGGGCCGGCACCAGACAGGGCAGCACACGCCACTGTTAGGCTGAGGACCCGGCCGGCACCAGACAGGGCAGCACACGCCACTGTTAGGCTGAGGACCCGGCCGGCACCAGACAGGGCAGCACACGCCACTGTTAGGCTGAGGACCCGGCCGGCACCAGACAGGGCAGCACACGCCACTGTTAGGCTGAGGACCCGGCCGGCACCAGACAGGGCAGCACACGCCACTGTTAGGCTGAGGACCCGGCCGGCACCAGACAGGGCAGCACACGCCACTGTAAGGCTGAGGACCGGGCGGCACCAGACAGGGCAGCACACGCCACTGTTAGGCTGAGGACCGGGCGGCACCAGACAGGGCAGCACACGCCACTGTTAGGCTGAGGACCCGGCCGGCACCAGACAGGGCAGCACACGCCACTGTAAGGCTGAGGACCGGGCGGCACCAGACAGGGCAGCACACGCCACTGTTAGGCTGAGGACCCGGCCGGCACCAGACAGGGCAGCACACGCCACTGTTAGGCTGAGGACCCGGCCGGCACCAGACAGGGCAGCACACGCCACTGTTAGGCTGAGGACCGGGCCGGCACCAGACAGGGCAGCACACGCCACTGTTAGGCTGAGGACCCTAACAATGTGACTTAATGTGACTTGTCAAACTAAAAGTTTTAAGATGTAGAAAAACTAACACTGTGGCAAACAAACACGCTTATTAAAGACTACCATTATCACTAGTAGATGGCAGCAGAGGAGCACTTATTCACTAATAGCCATTTCCACTCCACAACTTACGAAGTCACAAAGTCTCATGAAAAACTCAATCTTTTCTTCGAGTTGTGACTGAATTACCCAGAAAGCAAGTACCGAGCGGTTCTTTCAGTCGCTGAAGCTGTCGGTCAGTTCAGTGAGACACTATAGAAGAACAACGGCACATTTAATAAGACTAGAACATTTAAAATTTCCCTGTAAAAATTAGGTTTTTGCACGTTATTGTTGTTAATAAAAGTTAACATTATCTGCATATCAATTCATGCTTCACTGTTAAATTTCCAATAAACAAACAAGTAATATTATTAGTAATTGTACCGTCTAATGCTAATGTTAGCGATGCACGCTTCTCCACGTCACAGTTTACGATAACGCTGCGGTCGGGTTTAAACCGGACACAAAGCCACTGACACAAATGAATAAATATTGATAGTGTTTTTGAGAATAGGCACTGTACCGCCAAACATAATATCGCAATATTCTCAACATGTATCCATATTCTCTTACACCCCTAGTCACTATTAGGCCGCGTGTCCCTGTCCACCAAGCGTTTTCAGCCAGCGTACTAGCATCAATTTCACAGATAGTTTGTCTCTGTATTGTTTCTATATAAAAATGTTGATACAATGTAAAGTATTTGCTCTGGCCCTTGTTTTAAATGATTTTGTTCCGCTATTAAGCTTGCTGTTGACGTTGGTCGGTGTTGTGTTAGTCCCGCCCCTCCTCCACTGTGATTGGACGGCTGGGTACAGTGACAGTGACGGTATAATCGCGTGTGTTGAGAGGATCACACACAGATCTGCATCGGGTCACTTACGGCTGGAGGACTGCAGCTTTTGTCACTGTATGTGAAGAGTTCATAGAGAACGACTCCGAAACTCCAGACGTCTGACGCCACGCTGAACTTGCTCTCGGTCAGAGACTCCGGGGCGTACCTTCATCACACACATCACATCATCATCATCATCATCATCATCATCATCATCATCATCATCAACACCTCACTAACGCATCACCACAGCATGACGGGGCGCTCACCAGAAGATGGGGCTCTCTCCGGGCTCGCGCACCGTGTAATACTCCTTATCCTGAGGGAGGACTTTAGTCAGGCCGAAGTCTCCGATCTTCACGTGAAACTCGCTCTCCACCAGGATGTTCCTCGTGGCCAGATCTCTGTGGACGTAACGCTTCGACGCCAGGTAGTCCATCCCCTACACACACACACGGACACGCGTCACGTTATTCTTAGTGAGTGAGTGTGTGTGTGTGTGTGTGTGTGAGAGAGAAACCTCACCTTACAGATCTGAGCTGCGTACAGCAGGAGCTTCATGTGGTCGAAACGCTCCTTGTTTTTCGAAAGATAATCTCTCAAACTCCCGAACGGCAGGAACTCCATGACCAGACGCAAGTTCTTACGACCTGCGGAGAGGTTGATTTTAGAAAAAAAATGATTTAACAAAACAATTGAATTGAATCCTCTATACAAACAACTTCAAATGAATAACATATCAAAACTTAATTCTCCTGCAATTACAGTACAGATGATGTTATTATATTTAAACGAGTCTGTCATTCAGTAGTTTATAGTACTTGTGTTCACACAAACTCCAGCTTTTAAGAAAGCTTTAAAAAGAAGTACAACATCGTGACCATGTCTATTCTCCATTCTATTTCTCCTTGTGATGAAACTGCAAGTTTGGCTTGTCCAACAATAAAATTAATTAACTGCCAAAATAAACATTCATTAAACATGAATTTTTCCTGAAATCTTAAAAACTGATCCTTCAATAAAACACAAAGTAATCCCAATCTAACACACCAGAGCCGCACCAGAGCCGCACCAGTGCCGCACCAGAGCCGCACCAGTGCCTCACCAGAGCCGCACCAGTGCCACACCAGAGCCGCACCAGAGCCGCACCAGTGCCACACCAGAGCCACACCAGCGGGAACCAGCACTCGCTGGAAGACTGCCCTCCTCAGTTTTCCTCTAATCCTGCTACCCTCTAGCCTCATTATACACAAAATAATATATATATATATATATATATTTTTTTTTTTTTTGCCACCCCAAGTTAACACACGCTAACTCCATCCACTCACTCCCGCATGCGCACAGAGACAGAAGAGAGAGAGACGTGTGTGTGTGTCGCCTCAGGACCAGCATGCATCAGTCTCTCACCTGCGCTGTAACACACGCCCTTGTATCTGACGATGTTGTCGTGTTGCAGTGATCGCAGGATCTCGATCTCCCGCTCGAAGTCGCGCAGGTGTTCAGCTGAGCTGTGCTGAAGCTTCTTCACTGCCACCACCTCACCTGTGAGGAAGTGGAGGAGGAAGAGTGAGGAGGAGGTGTGAGGAGGAAGAGGAGTGTTGAAAAGGAGGAGGAGGTGTAAGGAAGAGGAGGAGGAAGAGGAGGAGTGAGGAAGAGTAGGTGTGAGGAGGAAGAGGAGTGAGGAAGAGGAGGAGTGAGGAAGAGGAGGTGTGAGGAGGAAGAGTGTTGAAGACGAGGAGGAGGACTGAGGAAGAGGAGGAGGAGGTGGTGTGAGGAGGAGGAGGAGTGAGGAGGAGGAGTGAGGAAGAGGAGGAGGTGTGAGGAAGAAGAGGAGGGGTGAGGAGGAAGAGGAGTGTTGAAGACGAGGAGGAGGAGTGAGGAAGAGGAGGTGTGAGGAGGAAGAGGAGTGAGGAAGAGGAGGAGTGAGGAAGAGGAGGAGGAGGTGTGAGGAGGAGGAGGAGGTGTGAGGAGGAAGAGGAGTGAGGAAGAGGAGGAGTGAGGAAGAGGAGGAGGAGGTGTGAGGAGGAGGAGGTGTGAGGAGGAAGAGGAGTGTTGAAGACGAGGAGGAGGAGTGAGGAAGAGGAGGAGTGAGGAGGAAGAGGAGTGAGGAAGAGGAGGAGTAAGGAAGAGGAGGAGGTGTGAGGAGGAAGAGGAGTGTTGAAGACGAGGAGGAGGAGTGAGGAAGAGGAGGAGTGAGGAAGAGGAGGAGGTGTGAGGAGGAGTGAGGAAGAGGAGGAGGTGTGAGGAGGAAGAGGAGGAGGTGTGAGGAGGAAGAGGAGTGAGGAAGAGGGAGGAGGAGTGAGGAGGAAGAGGAGTGAGGAAGAGGGAGGAGGAGTGAGGAGGAAGAGGAGTGAGGAAGAGGGAGGAGGAGTGAAGAAGAGGAGGAGTGAGGAAGAGCTCTCACCTGTGCTGTCCTGCAGTGGGTCGTAGCGGCACTTCTCCACGCTGCCGAAGTTACCCTGCACACACGCACACACACACACACACGAGTCACAGGGCTGAAGCGGGACAGCTGAGGGGAGTGTAGGGTTGGGAAACGGATACTTGTTATAAAATTAAAATGTCTATTCCTGTGTGTATCTCAGCATGAGTGTAAAGCGCTGGAGCGAGAGACTGTGTTCTGTCCTCGTGTGTGTCAGTGTACTGGACCCGCAGCTCTTAAAGTGACAGCACTCATATTCCTCCGTCTCTATAATAACACTAATATTCCTCCGTCTCTATAACACTAATATTCCTCTATCTCTATAACACTAATATTCCTCCGTCTCTATAATAACACTAATATTCCTCCGTCTCTATAACACTAATATTCCTCTATCTCTATAACACTAATATTCCTCCGTCTCTATAATAACACTAATATTCCTCCGTCTCTATAACACTAATATTCCTCTATCTCTATAACACTAATATTCCTCCGTCTCTATAATAACACTAATATTCCTCCGTCTCTATAATAACACTAATATTCCTCCGTCTCTATAATAACACTAATATTCCTCCATCTCTATAATAACACTAATATTCCTCCGTCTCTATAATAACACTCATATTCCTCCGTCTCTATAATAACACTAATATTCCTCCGTCTCTATAATAACATTAATATTCCTCCGTCTCTATAATAACACTAATATTCCTCCATCTCTATAACACTAATATTCCTCCATCTCTATAATAACACTAATATTCCTCCGTCTCTATAATAACACTAATATTCCTCCGTCTCTATAATAACACTAATATTCCTCCGTCTCTATAATAACACTAATATTCCTCCGTCTCTATAATAACACTAATATTCCTCCGTCTCTATAATAACACTAATATTCCTCCATCTCTATAACACTAATATTCCTCCATCTCTATAATAACACTAATATTCCTCCATCTCTATAATAACACTAATATTCCTCCGTCTCTATAATAACACTAATATTCCTCCGTCTCTATAATAACACTAATATTCCTCCATCTCTATAATAACACTAATATTCCTCCGTCTCTATAATAACACTAATATTCCTCCATCTCTATAATAACACTAATATTCCTCCATCTCTATAACACTAATATTCCTCCGTCTCTATAACACTAATATTCCTCCATCTCTATAATAACACTAATATTCCTCCGTCTCTATAATAACACTAATATTCCTCCATCTCTATAATAACACTAATATTCCTCCGTCTCTATAATAACACTAATATTCCTCCATCTCTATAACACTAATATTCCTCCATCTCTATAATAACACTAATATTCCTCCGTCTCTATAATAACACTAATATTCCTCCATCTCTATAATAACACTAATATTCCTCCGTCTCTATAATAACACTAATATTCCTCCGTCTCTATAACACTAATATTCCTCCATCTCTATAACACTAATATTCCTCCGTCTCTATAATAACACTAATATTCCTCCGTCTCTATAACACTAATATTCCTCCATCTCTATAATAACACTAATATTCCTCCGTCTCTATAATAACACTAATATTCCTCCGTCTCTATAACACTAATATTCCTCCATCTCTATAATAACACTAATATTCCTCCATCTCTATAATAACACTAATATTCCTCCGTCTCTATAATAACACTAATATTCCTCCATCTCTATAACACTAATATTCCTCCGTCTCTATAATAACACTAATATTCCTCCATCTCTATAATAACACTAATATTCCTCCGTCTCTATAACACTAATATTCCTCCGTCTCTATAATAACACTAATATTCCTCCATCTCTATAATAACACTAATATTCCTCCGTCTCTATAATAACACTAATATTCCTCCATCTCTATAATAACACTAATATTCCTCCGTCTCTATAATAACACTAATATTCCTCCGTCTCTATAATAACACTAATATTCCTCCGTCTCTATAACACTAATATTCCTCCGTCTCTATAATAACACTAATATTCCTCCATCTCTATAATAACACTAATATTCCTCCGTCTCTATAATAACACTAATATTCCTCCGTCTCTATAACACTAATATTCCTCCGTCTCTATAATAACACTAATATTCCTCCATCTCTATAATAACACTAATATTCCTCCGTCTCTATAATAACACTAATATTCCTCCATCTCTATAACACTAATATTCCTCCGTCTCTATAATAACACTAATATTCCTCCATCTCTATAATAACACTAATATTCCTCCGTCTCTATAACACTAATATTCCTCCATCTCTATAATAACACTAATATTCCTCCATCTCTATAATAACACTAATATTCCTCCGTCTCTATAATAACACTAATATTCCTCCGTCTCTATAATAACACTAATATTCCTCCGTCTCTATAATAACACTCATATTCCTCCGTCTCTATAATAACACTAATATTCCTCCGTCTCTATAATAACATTAATATTCCTCCGTCTCTATAATAACACTAATATTCCTCCATCTCTATAACACTAATATTCCTCCATCTCTATAATAACACTAATATTCCTCCGTCTCTATAATAACACTAATATTCCTCCGTCTCTATAATAACACTAATATTCCTCCGTCTCTATAATAACACTAATATTCCTCCGTCTCTATAATAACACTAATATTCCTCCGTCTCTATAACACTAATATTCCTCCGTCTCTATAATAACACTAATATTCCTCCGTCTCTATAACACTAATATTCCTCCGTCTCTATAATAACACTAATATTCCTCCGTCTCTATAACACTAATATTCCTCCGTCTCTATAATAACACTAATATTCCTCCGTCTCTATAACACTAATATTCCTCCATCTCTATAATAACACTAATATTCCTCCGTCTCTATAACACTAATATTCCTCCATCTCTATAATAACACTAATATTCCTCCGTCTCTATAATAACACTAATATTCCTCCATCTCTATAATAACACTAATATTCCTCCGTCTCTATAACACTAATATTCCTCCGTCTCTATAATAACACTAATATTCCTCCGTCTCTATAACACTAATATTCCTCCATCTCTATAACACTAATATTCCTCCATCTCTATAACACTAATATTCCTCCATCTCTATAACACTAATATTCCTCCATCTCTATAATAACACTAATATTCCTCCGTCTCTATAACACTAATATTCCTCCGTCTCTATAATAACACTAATATTCCTCCATCTCTATAATAACACTAATATTCCTCCGTCTCTATAACACTAATATTCCTCCGTCTCTATAATAACACTAATATTCCTCCGTCTCTATAATAACACTAATATTCCTCCATCTCTATAATAACACTAATATTCCTCCGTCTCTATAATAACACTAATATTCCTCCGTCTCTATAATAACACTAATATTCCTCCGTCTCTATAATAACACTAATATTCCTCCATCTCTATAACACTAATATTCCTCCATCTCTATAACACTAATATTCCTCCATCTCTATAACACTAATATTCCTCCGTCTCTATAATAACACTAATATTCCTCCGTCTCTATAATAACACTAATATTCCTCCGTCTCTATAATAACACTAATATTCCTCCGTCTCTATAATAACACTAATATTCCTCCGTCTCTATAATAACACTAATATTCCTCCGTCTCTATAATAACACTAATATTCCTCCATCTCTATAATAACACTAATATTCCTCCGTCTCTATAATAACACTAATATTCCTCCGTCTCTATAATAACACTAATATTCCTCCGTCTCTATAATAACACTAATATTCCTCCGTCTCTATAATAACACTAATATTCCTCCGTCTCTATAACACTAATATTCCTCCATCTCTATAATAACACTAATATTCCTCCATCTCTATAAACACTAATATTCCTCCGTCTCTATAACACTAATATTCCTCCATCTCTATAATAACACTAATATTCCTCCGTCTCTATAATAACACTAATATTCCTCCGTCTCTATAATAACACTAATATTCCTCCATCTCTATAATAACACTAATATTCCTCCATCTCTATAATAACACTATTCGCACAACAGGAGACTGAGATCACACACTCGCTCTTCACTGAATAACTGTAACTATATCTGTAATGTATATTTTATTGATAAACTGCAGTGTTATTCTACATTTATTACAGTTTCTGAACCTGAAAATCTTAAAACACTGTTTATTTCAGTCTCATCTTTGTTCAGTTGTGTCTATTTGTTGCGATTGCTAATTTTTTATTTGTTCTTTTTTAATCACTGAGTGTTTTATTTAATAATAATAGTGTATATTAGTTGGGCTAGTTGTTCTTCTCTGGTGTGTTTAACCCTCAGGCAAACGCTCCTGTGTAAGTGTTCTTCAGCTGATGATTTCTGCTCATGATATTCAGTTACAGTTCTGCAATAACACTAAATGTGAATGATATCTAAGGGTTTTTACCTTATTGGAATCGAAATTAGGAATCGATAAGAATCGTAATCGTTAAAACTCAAACAATACCCAACCCTAGTCATGATGATGATGATGATGATGTCACCTTGCCCAGCAGCTGGAGGAAGATCAGGTGTCTGGCCTCAAACTGAGTGGGTTCCTGATTCTCAAAGGCTCCAGCGAAACCCAACGGCCGGTTCCTGCTGGGAAGCGTCTCGCTCTCCACCAGCAGCTCGTAGTCTGAGGAGCACAGGAACGCAGGAGTCAGCGTTGCGCTAGCTAACGTCTGGTGCGCGCGCGTGTGATTAGCTCACCTGGCGTGAAGAGGCTGTTGAGGTCTCGGATCACGGCTCTGAACGAGGGCCGGTGCAGCGGCTCGTAGTCCATGCAGCTGTTGATCACGCTAGCCAGTTCGGTCCACTTCGGAGCCGGGAGCTGGTGCTTATCCTCGTAGAACAGCAGCTTCTGTGGGACAGAGACCGTTAGCTGCAGCCAATCACCCGCGCAGGACAGAGAGCGTTAGCTGTAGCCAATCACGCGCGCAGGACAGAGACCGTTAGCTGCAGCCAATCACGCGCGCAGGACAGAGATCGTTAGCTGCAGCCAATCACCCGCGCAGGACAGAGGCCGTTAGCTGCAGCCAATCACCCGCGCAGGACAGAGACCGTTAGCTGCAGCCAATCACCCGCGCAGGACAGAGAGCGTTAGCTGTAGCCAATCACGCGCGCAGGACAGAGACCGTTAGCTGCAGCCAATCACGCGCGCAGGACAGAGATCGTTAGCTGCAGCCAATCACCCGCGCAGGACAGAGGCCGTTAGCTGCAGCCAATCACCCGCGCAGGACAGAGACCGTTAGCTGCAGCCAATCACGCGCGCAGGACAGAGATCGTTAGCTGCAGCCAATCACGCGCGCAGGACAGAGACCGTTAGCTGCAGCCAATCACGCGCGCAGGACAGAGACCGTTAGCTGCAGCCAATCACCCGCGCAGGACAGAGACCGTTAGCTGCAGCCAATCACCCGCGCAGGACAGAGGCCGTTAGCTGCAGCCAATCACCCGCGCAGGACAGAGACCGTTAGCTGCAGCCAATCACCCGCGCAGGACAGAGACCGTTAGCTGCAGCCAATCACCCGCGCAGGACAGAGATCGTTAGCTGCAGCCAATCACCCGCGCAGGACAGAGACCGTTAGCTGCAGCCAATCACCCGCGCAGGACAGAGACCGTTAGCTGCAGCCAATCACCCGCGCAGGACAGAGGCCGTTAGCTGCAGCCAATCACGCGCGCAGGACAGAGACCGTTAGCTGCAGCCAATCACCCGCGCAGGACAGAGACCGTTAGCTGCAGCCAATCACCCGCGCAGAACAGAGACCGTTAGCTGTAGCCAATCACCGGCGCAGGACAGAGAGCGTTAGCTGCAGCCAATCACCCGCGCAGGACAGACCGTTTGCTGCAGTCAATCGCGCGCAGCACAGAGAGAGATCATTAGCTGCAGTCAATCGCGCACAGCACAGAGAGAGATCATTAGCTGCAGTCAATCGCGCGCAGCACAGAGAGAGATCATTAGCTGCAGTCAATCGCGCGCAGCACAGAGAGAGATCATTAGCTGCAGTCAATCGCGCGCAGCACAGAGAGAGATCATTAGCTGCAGTCAATCGCGCGCAGCACAGAGAGAGATCATTAGCTGCAGTCAATCGCACGCAGCACAGAGAGAGATCATTAGCTGCAGTCAATCGCGCGCAGCACAGAGAGAGATCATTAGCTGCAGTCAATCGCGCGCAGCACAGAGAGAGATCATTAGCTGTAGTCAATCACGCGCAGCACAGATGTTAGCTACAGCCAATCACGCGCGCAGGACAGAGACCGTTAGCTGCAGCCAATCACCCGCGCAGGACAGAGATCGTTAGCTGCAGTCAATCACCCGCACAGGACAGAGATCGTTAGCTGCAGCCAATCACCCGCGCAGGACAGAGATCGTTAGCTGCAGCCAATCACCCGCGCAGGACAGAGAGCGTTAGCTGCAGTCAATCACCCGCGCAGGACAGAGATCGTTAGCTGCAGCCAATCACCCGCGCAGGACAGAGATCGTTAGCTGCAGCCAATCACCCGCGCAGGACAGAGAGCGTTAGCTGCAGTCAATCACCCGCGCAGGACAGAGACCGTTAGCTGTAGCCAATCACCCGCGCAGGACAGAGATCGTTAGCTGCAGCCAATCACCCGCGCAGGACAGAGACCGTTAGCTGCAGCCAATCACCCGCGCAGGACAGAGATCGTTAGCTGCAGCCAATCACCCGCGCAGGACAGAGATCGTTAGCTGCAGCCAATCACCCGCGCAGGACAGAGATCGTTAGCTGCAGCCAATCACCCGTGCAGGACAGAGATCGTTAGCTGCAGCCAATCACGCTCGCAGGACAGAGATCGTTAGCTGCAGCCAATCACCCGCGCAGGACAGAGACCGTTAGCTGCAGCCAATCACCCGCGCAGGACAGAGATCGTTAGCTGCAGCCAATCACCCGCGCAGGACAGAGATCGTTAGCTGCAGCCAATCACCCGCGCAGGACAGAGATCGTTAGCTGCAGCCAATCACCCGCGCAGGACAGAGACCGTTAGCTGCAGCCAATCACCCGCGCAGGACAGAGATCGTTAGCTGCAGCCAATCACCCGCGCAGGACAGAGATCGTTAGCTGCAGCCAATCACGCGCGCAGGACAGAGATCGTTAGCTGCAGCCAATCACCCGTGCAGGACAGAGATCGTTAGCTGCAGCCAATCACGCTCGCAGGACAGAGATCGTTAGCTGCAGCCAATCACGCGCGCAGGACAGAGACCGTTAGCTGCAGCCAATCACCCGCGCAGGACAGAGGCCGTTAGCTGCAGCCAATCACCCGTGCAGGACAGAGCCCGTTAGCTGCAGCCAATCATGCGCGCAGGACAGAGACCGTTAGCTGCAGCCAATCACCCGCGCAGGACAGAGAGCGTTAGCTGCAGCCAATCACCCGCGCAGGACAGAGAGAGATCATTAGCTGCAGTCAATCGCGCGCAGCACAGAGAGAGATCATTAGCTGCAGTCAATTGCGCGCAGCACAGATGTTAGCTACCGTCAATCGCGCGCAGCACAGAGAGAGATCATTAGCTTCAGCCAATCACCCGCAGCACAGAGAGAGATCATTAGCTTCAGCCAATCACCCGCAGCACAGAGAGAGATCATTAGCTGCATTCAATCACGCGCAGCACAGATGTTAGCTACCGTCAATTGCGCGCAGCACAGAGAGAGATCATTAGCTGCAGTCAATCACGCGCAGCACAGATGTTAGCTACCGTCAATCGCGCGCAGCACAGAGAGAGATCATTAGCTGCATTCAATCACCCGCAGCACAGAGAGAGATCATTAGCTGCATTCAATCACGCGCAGCA
>NW_026607102.1:92500-97500 GCF_029890125.1 Rhinichthys klamathensis goyatoka
GGAAGATGGCCTCATCAATTCCACCACAGAGTCGAACGAGAGCCCTAGCCCAGAGGCCAGCCTGCTTTTACCTGTGTAGATGTTGAAGTCACAGGTATAGCCATTGCTGGAGTCTGCCAGCACAAACAGCTTTATCCCCCACTTGGTGGGTTTCGCCTTCATGTACTGGGTCATCCCAGTTCTTGCCTTGGTGGCCACCATCCTCTCATCAATGGATAGCTGCTTCTTGGGATGGTAGGCAGACTGACAGGCGGCCTTTATCTCAGTCATGAGTGGCTTCAAACGAAAGAGTGTGTCATACTCATCTGGCTGAGTCTGCTTCTTTCTGTCATTCACAACATCTTCCTCTGGGTCACTCATATGAATATTCCAGGATATGGTACAGAACCTATCCCTTGACATGACCATGTTTGGAAAATTCACAGAAAAAATGTTTTTTCTCTTCCAATAGTCATGTACCGTTGGCAGCTTCAGAACTCCCATGTACAAAACTAAGCCAATATATTTGAACATCTCTGCAGGGTTGATGGTGGTCCACTTGTACCTTTTCCCAGCAGCCATGTTTCTCTCTGCCAGCTTGTTTGTGTTGGCACACAATGTCCTGATGGAATCAGCACTAAAAAAGTGTTTGAAAAGGCCAAGGGGGCTTTGCTCTACAGAAGTGTCCAATTGCACTCCAGGATCCAGTCTGGGGCAAAACCTATGTGGAATGGGGGCTACATCAGGATCATTTTCAGTCTTCCATCCTTGTTCCAGCTGGTCTGGTGGTGCTGGACATCTGACAGGTGAAAGTGACTGCCTCCTTCCCCTATGACGCGACCTCAAGGCAGGGGTCACAGACGATCTTGGTGGCTCTGTGGCAGTGCTGGAGGAGCCGGGTCGAGGAGGACAAATGGATCTGCGGGCTGCAGGAGGAGACCTAGATCTGCGGGTTGCAGGAGGAGACCTAGATCGGCGGGCTGCAGGACGAGACCTAGATCGGCGGGCTGCAGGAGGAGCAGAAGCGGTGCTGGGTGGAAAAGGGCGAGCAGTCGGGGTCCTGGGTTCAGCAGATGTACTCAGCTGCTCTGTGGTTTCCTGATTTAGACTAAAACACACAGATTTTGTCATTAGTTTAGATTTCCACATATCAAAAGTTGTACAGCATTTCTTATAATGAAATAAAGATTAGCTATTCATCACCATGTGTGCATTTTTACATTCAAGTCATATGACTTCCAACTACAAAATTATTACCAGAGCCTTCATCATAGTATTATATGCACAGAGTAAATGCAATGTCTAAACTAACCAAACCCCCTCCCATGTAGACACATACTACAGGCCTTAGATAAGACTGCACCATTATTTCTAAAAAGCTACAAAAAAAAATCCCTAAAAAAAAACATTACAATAAAATGCACAGAGTAAATACATTCTAAACAAAAACCCCTCCCATGCAGACAAATAGTACTGTACAGTCCTTAGATAGGCCTTACTACACCATCTCTGAAAAACTGCAATCAAATTTCCCTAAAAAAACTTTACAATAAAATAGACAAGCAAAGTAAACGAAATAGCTTATAAATGAAGATGGACTACATGCGGCCAAAACGCGGACATTGTTTGATTGCGCACATTGTTTGATTGCGCACATTGTTTGATTACTGCTCCGTTATTTCTGAAAAGCTATAATAAAATAATTTTACTAAAAACACGATACAATATATATTAGAAAATATATTATCAGCAATATAGCATTCATGAGTTACTTACTCTTCAAATGGATCGATTCCGTCCCAGATTTGATCCTCTTCCTCCGAGTCAAACCGATCTGGATCAGATCCGTTTTCACTCTCATCGCTGTCGTCAAAAAGCATGAGAGCAACTTGCTCGGCAGTGAATCTTTGTTGTGCCATGTTTTCTGAGAAAATAATCTTGCAAAGTACAAGCGTATCTGGTATCTCCAAATGTGCGCGTCCAAAGACCGTGTACAAAAGGTTGCGTCAGCAAACAATCCGGGAATTACAGGTGGAACTGATTCTAAATCCCTCCCCTTTTTTACGTTCCTAGACCATCTGACAACGTAATTTTTTGCTTTTGGCCTGTCATTGGTTCACACACAGGTCTGCGATTGGTTCACACACACCAAAAGCATTTTATATCATTAGATAGAATAAAGTACAATTTCTTTGTTTTGCGGTAAAATGCTACAGATTTGCACTCAAATACAGAAGGCTTATCATTCGCGGAAGTCAACAAAGTCAGGGTCCTTTTACGCAGACGAATGTCAGCTTTTTAATTAAAAAAAAAGTAAGTTAATACCTTGATCCATTCCGAAGTTATTAATAGATTTGTAAGGGGAGTGCATCTTGACGCTCTAGAGCGTCAATCGGCTTTGAAGGGTTAACCATGAGATGACACACACACACACACCTCTCGAGGGTGATATAACACACACACACACACACACACTCTCACCTCGAGGGTGATATAACACACACACACACACCTCGAGGGTGATATAACACACACACACCTCGAGGGTGATATAACACACACACACACACACACCTCGAGGGTGATATAACACACACACACCTCGAGGGTGATATAACACACACACACACACACACCTCGAGGGTGAAGGACAGGTAGAACTGGTGGTAGTGTTTCGGGCTGCTCCTCAGGATATAAAGGCCTCTCTGATTCTCACAGCGACGCAAGCGACTGATGGCGAACTCCGTCCTGCGGGAACACACACCTCATTCATACATGTGTGCATTATATTATATGATATTTTATGGCTGTATGAAATAGGTTTCATTTTTCCCAAATTCAGTTTATCCCGTTTTAAAAAAAAATATTTTTTCTGGATATATGTTTTTTTCTAGGTGTGAGTGTGTGAGAGAGAGTGTGAGTGTGTGTGAGAGAGTGTGAGTGTGTGTGTGTGTGTGTGTGTGTGAGTGTGTGAAGCTGAACTCACGACACAGGCCCGTGGCAGCTGATCTGCATGGCCTCCAGGAGTCTAGGGGGCGCCACCTCTTTACACAGGTAGTGATGCGCGTCTGTGGTGAGTCTGTAGTAGCCGTCGATCAGAGACACGAAGGACAGCGCTTCAGTCAGAGAACCGAACTCCAGCTCCTGTGGGAAACACACACATACACATACACACACACACACGCTCAGACTAGAGGTCTTCTCGGATCCTAAAATATGTACCCGACCCGAATCTGACCCCGACTGACCCCGACTGACGGGTATGTCTCGGGTCTCAGGTATGTCTCGGGTCTCAGGTATGTCTCGGGTCTCATGTATGTTTCGGGTTTCATGTATGTTTTGGGTCTCATGTTTCAGGTCTCATGTATGTCTCGGGTCTCAGGTATGTCTCGGGTCTCAGGTATGTCTCGGGTCTCAGGTATGTCTCGGGTCTCGGGTCTCAGGTATGTCTCGGGTCTCAGGTATGTCTCGGGTCTCAGGTATGTCTCGGGTCTCAGGTATGTCTCGGGTCTCAGGTATGTCTCGGGTCTCAGGTATGTCTCAGGTCTCAGGTATGTCTCGGGTCTCAGGTATGTCTCGGGTCTCATGTCTCGGGTCTCAGGTATGTCTCAGGTCTTAGGTATGTTTCGGGTTTCATGTATGTTTCGGGTCTCATGTCTCGGGTCTCATGTTTCAGGTCTCATGTTTCGGGGTCTTATGTCTCGGGTCTCAGGTATGTCTCGGGTCTCATGTTTCGGGTCTCATGTTTCAGGTCTCATGTTTCGGGTCTCAGGTTTCGGGTCTCATGTTTCGGGTCTCATGTTTCGGGTCTCATGTTTCGGGTCTCGGGTCTCATGTTTCGGGTCTCAGGTTTCGGGTCTCAGGTTTCAGGGTCTCAGGTATGTCTCGGGTCTCATGTTTCGGGTCTCAGGTTTCGGGTCTCAGGTTTCAGGGTCTCAGGTATGTCTCGGGTCTCATGTTTCGGGTCTCATGTTTCGGGTCTCATGTTTCGGGTCTCATGTCTCTGGTCTCATGTTTCGGGTCTCGGGTATGTCTCGGGTCTCATGTTTCGGGTCTCATGTCTCGGGTCTCATGTTTCGGGTCTCATGTTTCGGGTCTCATGTCTCGGGTCTCATGTTTCGGGTCTCATGTTTCGGGTCTCATGTTTCGGGTCTCATGTCTCGGGTCTCATGTTTCGGGTCTCATGTTTCGGGTCTCATGTTTCGGGTCTCATGTTTCGGGTCTCATGTATGTTTCGGGTCTCATGTTTCAGGTCTCATGTATGTCTCGGGTCTCATGTCTCGGGTCTCAGGTATGTCTCGGGTCTCAGGTATGTCTCAGGTCTCAGGTATGTCTCGGGTCTCAGGTATGTCTCGGGTCTCGGGTCTCAGGTATGTCTCGGGTCTCAGGTATGTCTCGGGTCTCAGGTATGTCTCGGGTCTCAGGTATGTCTCGGGTCTCAGGTATGTCTCGGGTCTCAGGTATGTCTCAGGTCTCAGGTATGTCTCGGGTCTCAGGTATGTCTCGGGTCTCATGTCTCGGGTCTCAGGTATGTCTCAGGTCTTAGGTATGTTTCGGGTTTCATGTATGTTTCGGGTCTCATGTCTCGGGTCTCATGTTTCAGGTCTCATGTTTCGGGGTCTTATGTCTCGGGTCTCAGGTATGTCTCGGGTCTCATGTTTCGGGTCTCATGTTTCAGGTCTCATGTTTCGGGTCTCAGGTTTCGGGTCTCATGTTTCGGGTCTCATGTTTCGGGTCTCATGTTTCGGGTCTCGGGTCTCATGTTTCGGGTCTCAGGTTTCGGGTCTCAGGTTTCAGGGTCTCAGGTATGTCTCGGGTCTCATGTTTCGGGTCTCAGGTTTCGGGTCTCAGGTTTCAGGGTCTCAGGTATGTCTCGGGTCTCATGTTTCGGGTCTCATGTTTCGGGTCTCATGTTTCGGGTCTCATGTCTCTGGTCTCATGTTTCGGGTCTCGGGTATGTCTCGGGTCTCATGTTTCGGGTCTCATGTCTCGGGTCTCATGTTTCGGGTCTCATGTTTCGG
>NW_026607102.1:105000-107843 GCF_029890125.1 Rhinichthys klamathensis goyatoka
TCAGTGTGTAGATGATCAATGTGTGTAGATGATCAGTGTGTGTGTGATCAGTGTGTGTGTGATCAGTGTGTGTGTGATCAGTGTGTAGATGATCAGTGTGTAGATGATCAGTGTGTAGATGATCAGTGTGTGTGATCAGTGTGTGTGTGATCAGTGTGTGTGTGATCAGTGTGTAGATGATCAGTGTGTGTGATCAGTGTGTGTGTGATCAGTGTGTGTGTGATCAGTGTGTGTGTGATCAGTGTGTGTGTGATCAGTGTGTGTGATCAGTGTGTAGATGATCAGTGTGTGTGATCAGTGTGTGTGTGATCAGTGTGTGTGTGATCAGTGTGTGTGTGATCAGTGTGTATGATCAGTGTGTAGATGATCAGTGTGTAGATGATCAGTGTGTGTATGATCAGTGTGTAGATGATCAGTGTGTAGATGATCAGTGTGTGTGTGATCAGTGTGTGTGTGATCAGTGTGTAGATGATCAGTGTGTAGATGATCAGTGTGTGTGTGATCAGTGTGTGTGTGATCAGTGTGTGTAGATGATCAGTGTGTAGATGATCAGTGTGTGTAGATGATCAGTGTGTAGATGATCAGTGTGTAGATGATCAGTGTAGATGATCAGTGTGTAGATGATCAGTGTGTGTGTGATCAGTGTGTGTATGATCAGTGTGTAGATGATCAGTGTGTAGATGATCAGTGTGTAGATGATCAGTGTGTAGATGATCAGTGTGTAGATGATCAGTGTGTAGATGATCAGTGTGTGTGTGATCAGTGTGTAGATGATCAGTGTGTGTGTGATCAGTGTGTAGATGATCAGTGTGTGTATGATCAGTGTGTGTAGATGATCAGTGTGTAGATGATCAGTGTGTAGATGATCAGTGTGTAGATGATCAGTGTGTAGATGATCAGTGTGTAGATGATCAGTGTGTGTGTGATCAGTGTGTGTGTGATCAGTGTGTGTGTGATCAGTGTGTAGATGATCAGTGTGTAGATGATCAGTGTGTGTATGATCAGTGTGTGTAGATGATCAGTGTGTAGATGATCAGTGTGTGTGTGATCAGTGTGTGTGTGATCAGTGTGTAGATGATCAGTGTGTAGATGATCAGTGTGTAGATGATCAGTGTGTAGATGATCAGTGTGTGTGTGATCAGTGTGTGTGTGATCAGTGTGTAGATGATCAGTGTGTAGATGATCAGTGTGTAGATGATCAGTGTGTAGATGATCAGTGTGTAGATGATCAGTGTGTGTGTGATCAGTGTGTGTGTGATCAGTGTGTAGATGATCAGTGTGTGTATGATCAGTGTGTAGATGATCAGTGTGTAGATGATCAGTGTGTGTATGATCAGTGTGTGTATGATCAGTGTGTAGATGATCAGTGTGTGTGTGATCAGTGTGTGTATGATCAGTGTGTAGATGATCAGTGTGTAGATGATCAGTGTGTAGATGATCAGTGTGTGTGTGATCAGTGTGTAGATGATCAGTGTGTGTGTGATCAGTGTGTAGATGATCAGTGTGTGTGTGATCAGTGTGTAGATGATCAGTGTGTAGATGATCAGTGTGTGTGTGATCAGTGTGTAGATGATCAGTGTGTAGATGATCAGTGTGTAGATGATCAGTGTGTAGATGATCAGTGTGTAGATGATCAGTGTGTGTATGATCAGTGTGTAGATGATCAGTGTGTGTGTGATCAGTGTGTAGATGATCAGTGTGTAGATGATCAGTGTGTGTGTGATCAGTGTGTGTGTGATCAGTGTGTAGATGATCAGTGTGTGTATGATCAGTGTGTGTATGATCAGTGTGTAGATGATCAGTGTGTAGATGATCAGTGTGTAGATGATCAGTGTGTAGATGATCAGTGTGTAGATGATCAGTGTGTGTGTGATCAGTGTGTGTGTGATCAGTGTGTGTGTGATCAGTGTGTAGATGATCAGTGTGTAGATGATCAGTGTGTGTGTGATCAGTGTGTGTGTGATCAGTGTGTGTGTGATCAGTGTGTGTATGATCAGTGTGTAGATGATCAGTGTGTAGATGATCAGTGTGTGTGTGATCAGTGTGTGTATGATCAGTGTGTAGATGATCAGTGTGTAGATGATCAGTGTGTGTGTGATCAGTGTGTGTATGATCAGTGTGTAGATGATCAGTGTGTGTGTGATCAGTGTGTGTGTGATCAGTGTGTGTGTGATCAGTGTGTAGATGATCAGTGTGTAGATGATCAGTGTGTAGATGATCAGTGTGTAGATGATCAGTGTGTAGATGATCAGTGTGTGTGTGATCAGTGTGTAGATGATCAGTGTGTGTGTGATCAGTGTGTAGATGATCAGTGTGTGTATGATCAGTGTGTGTGTGATCAGTGTGTAGATGATCAGTGTGTAGATGATCAGTGTGTAGATGATCAGTGTGTGTGTGATCAGTGTGTGTGTGATCAGTGTGTGTGTGATCAGTGTGTAGATGATCAGTGTGTAGATGATCAGTGTGTAGATGATCAGTGTGTGTGTGATCAGTGTGTAGATGATCAGTGTGTAGATGATCAGTGTGTAGATGATCAGTGTGTGTGTGATCAGTGTGTGTGTGATCAGTGTGTGTAGATGATCAGTGTGTAGATGATCAGTGTGTGTGTGATCAGTGTGTGTGTGATCAGTGTGTAGATGATCAGTGTGTAGATGATCAGTGTGTAGATGATCAGTGTGTAGATGATCAGTGTGTAGATGATCAGTGTGTGTGTGATCAGTGTGTGTGTGATCAGTGTGTAGATGATCAGTGTGTAGATGATCAGTGTGTAGATGATCAGTGTGTAGATGATCAGTGTGTGTGTGATCAGTGTGTAGATGATCAGTGTGTAGATGATCAGTGTG
>NW_026607103.1:0-37500 GCF_029890125.1 Rhinichthys klamathensis goyatoka
CACACACACACACCACACACACACGCATCACCACACGCATCACCACACGCCTCACACACATGCACCACCACACGCCTCACACACACACACCACACACACACGCATCACCACACGCATCACCACACGCCTCACACACACACACCACACACACACGCATCACCACACGCATCACCACACGCCTCACACACACACACACACCACACGCATCACCACACGCACCACCACACGCCTCACACACACACACCACACACACACGCATCACCACACACACCACACACACACGCATCACCACACGCACCACCACACGCCTCACACACATGCACCACCACACGCCTCACACACACGCACCACCACACGCCTCACACACACGCATCACCGCACGCACCACACGCATCACCGCACGCATCACCGCACGCACCACCACACGCATCACCACACGCACCACCACACGCCTCACACACACACACCACACACACACGCATCACCACACGCATCACCACACGCCTCACACACATGCACCACCACACGCCTCACACACACACACCACACACACACGCATCACCACACACACCACACACACACGCATCACCACACGCACCACCACACGCCTCACACACATGCACCACCACACGCCTCACACACACGCACCACCACACGCATCACCGCACGCACCACACGCATCACCGCACGCACCACACGCATCACCGCACGCACCACCACACGCCTCACACACACGCACCACCACACGCACCACCACACGCATCACCGCACGCACCACCACACGCATCACCACAGGCATCACCACACGCATCACCGCACGCACCACCACACGCATCACCGCACGCACCACCACACACCTCACACACACGCATCACCGCACGCACCACACGCATCACCGCACGCACCACCACACGCCTCACACACACGCATCACCGCACGCACCACCACACGCATCACCGCACGCACCACCACACGCATCACCGCACGCACCACACGCCTCACCGCACGCACCACCACACGCATCACCGCACGCACCACCACACGCATCACCACACGCCTCACCGCACGCACCACCACACGCATCACCGCACGCACCACCACACGCATCACCACACGCCTCACCGCACGCACCACCACACGCATCACCGCACGCACCACCACACGCATCACCGCACACACCACACGCATCACCGCACGCATCACCACACGCCTCACACACACGCATCACCGCACGCATCACCACACGCATCACCACACGCCTCACACACACGCATCACCGCACGCACCACCACACGCATCACCGCACACACCACACGCATCACCGCACGCATCACCACACGCCTCACACACACGCATCACCGCACGCATCACCACACGCACCACCGCACGCATCACCGCACGCATCACCACACGCATCACCACACGCCTCACACACACGCATCACCGCACGCATCACCACACGCACCACCACACGCCTCACACACACGCATCACCGCACGCACCACCACACGCATCACCGCACACACCACACGCATCACCGCACGCATCACCACACGCCTCACACACACGCACCACCACACGCCCCACCACACGCACCACCACACGCACCACCACACGCATCACCACACGCACCACCACACGCATCACCACACGCACCACCACACGCATCACCACACGCATCACCACACGCCTCACCACACGCATCACCACACGCATCACCGCACGCATCACCACACGCATCACCACACGCATCACCACACGCATCACCGCACGCACCACCACACGCATCACCACACGCATCACCGCACGCACCACCGCACGCATCACCGCACGCATCACCACACGCACCACCGCACGCATCACCGCACGCACCACCACACGCCTCACACACACGCCTCACACACACGCATCACCGCACGCACCACCACACGCATCACCGCACGCACCACCACACGCATCACCACACGCATCACCGCACGCACCACACGCCTCACCGCACGCACCACCACACGCATCACCGCACGCACCACCACACGCATCACCACACGCCTCACCGCACGCACCACCACACGCATCACCGCACGCACCACCACACGCATCACCACACGCCTCACCGCACGCACCACCACACGCATCACCGCACGCACCACCACACGCATCACCGCACACACCACACGCATCACCGCACGCATCACCACACGCCTCACACACACGCATCACCGCACGCATCACCACACGCCTCACACACACGCATCACCGCACGCACCACCACACGCCTCACACACACGCATCACCGCACGCACCACCACACGCATCACCGCACACACCACACGCATCACCGCACGCATCACCACACGCCTCACACACACGCACCACCACACGCCCCACCACACGCACCACCACACGCACCACCACACGCATCACCACACGCACCACCACACGCATCACCACACGCACCACCACACGCATCACCACACGCATCACCACACGCCTCACCACACGCATCACCACACGCATCACCGCACGCATCACCACACGCATCACCACACGCATCACCACACGCATCACCACACGCATCACCGCACGCACCACCGCACGCATCACCGCACGCATCACCACACGCACCACCGCACGCATCACCGCACGCATCACCACACGCATCACCACACGCATCACCGCACGCACCACCACACGCATCACCACACGCATCACCGCACGCACCACCGCACGCACCACCACACGCACCACCACACGCATCACCACACGCATCACCACACGCACCACCACACGCATCACCACACGCCTCACCACACGCATCACCGCACGCACCACCGCACGCACCACCACACGCATCACCACACGCATCACCACACGCACCACCACACGCATCACCGCACGCACCACCGCACGCACCACCACACGCACCACCACACGCATCACCACACGCATCACCACACGCACCACCACACGCATCACCACACGCACCACCACACGCATCACCACACGCATCACCGCACGCACCACCACACGCACCACCGCACGCATCACCGCACGCATCACCGCACGCACCACCGCACGCATCACCACACGCATCACCGCACGCACCACCGCACGCACCACCACACGCACCACCACACGCATCACCACACGCATCACCACACGCACCACCACACGCATCACCACACGCCTCACCACACGCATCACCGCACGCACCACCGCACGCACCACCGCACGCACCACCACACGCATCACCACACGCATCACCACACGCATCACCGCACGCACCACCGCACGCACCACCACACGCATCACCACACGCATCACCACACGCACCACCACACGCACCACCACACGCACCACCGCACGCACCACCACACGCACCACCACACGCATCACCACACGCATCACCACACGCATCACCACACGCACCACCACATGCACCACCACACGCATCACCGCACGCACCACCACACGCATCATCACACGCATCACCACACGCCTCACCACACGCCTCACACACACGCACCACCACACGCATCACCACACGCATCACCACACGCATCACCGCACGCATCACCACACGCATCACCGCACGCATCACCACACGCATCACCACACGCACCACCACACGCATCACCACACGCATCACCACACGCACCACCACACGCATCACCGCACGCACCACCACACGCATCACCGCACGCATCACCACACGCCTCACCACACGCCTCACACACACGCACCACCGCACGCACCACCACACGCACCACCACACGCATCACCGCACGCACCACACGCATCACCGCACGCACCACACGCATCACCGCACGCACCACCACACGCATCACCACACGCATCACCACACGCATCACCGCACGCACCACACGCATCACCGCACGCACCACCACACGCATCACCACACGCATCACCACACGCATCACCGCACGCACCACACGCATCACCGCACGCACCACCACACGCATCACCACACGCATCACCACACGCATCACCGCACGCATCACCACACGCACCACCACACGCATCACCACACGCATCACCACACGCATCACCGCACGCATCACCACACGCACCACCACACGCACCACCACACGCATCACCACACGCATCACCACACGCACCACCACACGCAGCACCACACGCACCACCACACGCACCACCACACGCATCACCACACGCACCACCACACGCATCACCACACGCACCACCACACGCACCACCACACGCACCACCACACGCACCACCACACGCACCACCACACGCATCACCACACGCATCACCGCACGCATCACCGCACGCACCACCACACGCATCACCACCCGCATCACCACACGCATCACCGCACGCATCACCACACGCACCACCACACGCATCACCACACACATCACCACACGCATCACCACACGCACCACCACACGCACCACCACACGCACCACCACACGCACCACCACACGCATCACCACACGCACCACCACACGCACCACCACACGCATCACCACACGCATCACCACACGCCTCACCACACGCATCACCACACGCACCACCACACGTATCACCACACGCCTCACACACACGCACCACCACACGCACCACCACACGCATCACCACACGCACCACCACACGCACCACCACACGCATCACCACACGCATCACCACACGCCTCACCACACGCACCACCACACGCACCACCACACGCATCACCGCACGCACCACCACACGCCTCACACACACGCACCACCACACGCATCACCGCACGCCCCACCACACGCATCACCACCCGCATCACCACACGCATCACCGCACGCATCACCACACGCACCACCACACGCATCACCACACACATCACCACACGCATCACCACACGCACCACCACACGCACCACCACACGCACCACCACACGCACCACCACACGCATCACCACACGCACCACCACACGCACCACCACACGCATCACCACACGCATCACCACACGCCTCACCACACGCATCACCACACGCATCACCACACGCACCACCACACGTATCACCACACGCCTCACACACACGCACCACCACACGCACCACCACACGCATCACCACACGCACCACCACACGCACCACCACACGCACCACCACACGCACCACCACACGCATCACCACACGCACCACCACACGCACCACCACACGCATCACCACACGCACCACCACACGCACCACCACACGCATCACCGCACGCACCACCACACGCCTCACACACACGCACCACCACACGCATCACCGCACGCCCCACCACTCGCCTCACACACACATCACCACACGCACCACCACTCGCTTCACACACCTCCGGGTCAAAGGTCAGGCAAAAAAACATCATATTTGGGAGAAAATGAACATTGTGTCACCTTGTGTGTGTGAGACTGTTATATATATATATATATATATATATATATATATAGTGTGTGTGTGTGTGTGTTTTCTGCAGGTGGACTTTGCCAACAGGTTTGTCGGGGGGGGAGTGACCGGTTCTGGTCTGGTTCAGGAGGAAATCCGTTTCCTGATAAACCCGGAGCTGATCGCTGCTCGCCTCTTCACTGAAGCTCTGGAGGACAACGAGTGTCTGATCATCACAGGTAGAACAAACACAGAAGAACACGCTGAGATCCCTGTGGAGTGTGTGTTCAGACTGTAATCAGCACTCAAACCTTCAGACCCGCTGAGACTCAATCAGTCTGTGTGTGTGATTGCTGTCTGTCCCTGACGCTGCTTGCATGTGATGGTGACGTTCTGCAAAAACCCTTCATTTCTGAAGTGCTCGTAAAGGCCGTCAGTGTCTTCTGACATTTGTGTTAGCAATGATCAGGGTTTTATTTTGTATTTTTTTCCCATTTACATGTAGTTTTAAAGGGTTCCTCCTGTTCCAACTAAAATGGAACTGTGATGAATGATTCCAGGAAAATTGGCTGATATTTCAAAGTTTTTACTTGCTTGCACTGCGTTCTCTGCGTGATCTGAACCCGTATGCGTGAATAAGCAGCTTCATTGACCCGTGAGAACGGCTCTGGTGTGTGTTCTCATGAGACGCGTTCTCCACAGCTGTTAAAGCACCTTCTCTTAATCACTAAAATGGTGTAAGAAAGAAGTTTGCGTTGATGTTCCAGAATGCTGATGTCTGCAAAAATCCTTCATTTCTTAAGTGCTCATAAAGGTTGCAGTGTGTGTGTGTGTGTGTGTCTCAGTGTCCTCAGATGGTTCAGTCAGCTACACACACACATCAGTGTAACTCATAACGCTTCGTCTGCTGCTCTTCATCACAGTCGTGTTCTGAAGGAGGAAACACTAGAAGGCGGGTGTTTGCACTAATGTAGCGTTGAGAATCTTCAGCATTAACACACACACACACACACACACACGACAGACCTGTTTCGGCCTCCTCGTCGACTGAGTAGCAGAAGGACTCGTTGTCCTCTTCCAGTATTCTTGGCTCGGCTGTCCGTCATCTTGTCTCCATGGAGTCACCTGTAGGCTCCGCCCTTCAGGCCCCGCCCCCCGGTCATCTCGTCTCCATGGTGTCACCTTCAGGCCCCGCCCCCCGGTCGTCTAGTCTCCATGGAGTCACCTTCAGGCCCCGCCCCCCGGTCATCTCGTCTCCATGGAGTCACCTTCAGGCCCCGCCCCCCGGTCATCTTGTCTCCATGGAGTCACCTTCAGGCCCCGCCCCCCTCCCGCCACTTACAGCTCTTAACTTTATTACAGTCCTGCAGAATTAATTATGGCTCTAAGAGCCGACTGGAGTCGCTGGGCTAATGCTAATGCACCGGGCCACGACATCTCCTCTATTACAGCGTCTCTCTCTCTCTCTCTCTCTCTCTCTCTCTCTCCCCCACACTATCTCTAAAATCATATTCCCCGCTCGGCTCTCAGACATCGATGGGTAAAATGGATCTTGTAGCTGTACAGAAATTTGCCAAAGTGGCTTCGGTTAATTGAATTGCGGCTGATTGCGGAGCGTCTGCCCTGTCAGGCTTCAGTGAGAGATGGAGATCAGTGACTCACCGATGCGGATCTGCAGCCAGAACACACACACACAAACACACGACAGGAACGTCCCAGTCGCTGCAGGAATCACATACACACACACACACACGACAGGAACGTCCCTGTTGCTGCAGGAATCATGAACGCTGCTGTTTCTCCTCAGCTCACACACACACACACACGGGTCCGGATTTGTAAAGTCTCTCTGAATCTCTAGAAAATGATTTGAATCGTTTTAATCGCAGGCCGTCTCTGAATAAAGCTGGTGTTTGAGACAAAGGCCTGACATTAAACCTGAGACGATGATGATGAAGATGATGAAGATGATGATGCTCTCGAGGGGATGATGAAGATGAACCGATGCTCAGTTTAGCCGATGCTCAGATGAGATGCATCAGTGACCTTTAATCTGTCAGAGACTCCAGCATCGGTCACTGAAGACGCTTCAGAAACACACAAAGCCCAGACTCCTTCTGAAGGTCACATGAGCAGGAATTCTTCCCAGCAGGAATGCGTTAATCTCATTTCCTCTCCAATAAAGACAATGAGCTTATCTGTGGTTCTGCGGTTCTGCGGTTCGGGTCGATGCTGGGCGGACCCGCCGCTGCTGCTGCCAGGAGTCTCTGATCCGATTAGACTCTCAGTTCCTCTACGTCAGGTGATCGACTGATCGTGCCACCGCTGCTGTGTGTGTGTGTTATTATACACATGCATATTATGTGTTCAGTCTATAGGTATGCGCGTAATAATATATTTTTGCGCAGGCGTGTATTCTTTCTTTATAAATTGACCTTAACAAATTTCTTGTCTGGCAGCATAATACAGCATTTTTAGTCGCCAGCAGTTGAGTTTGATATTCTAGGTCAGTGATTCCCAACCATGTTCCTGGAGGCCCCCCAGCACTGCACATTTTGCATTTCTCAAACACACCTGATTCAGGTCATCAGCTCATTAGTAGAGACTCCAAGACCTGAAATGGGTGTGTCAGACAAAGGAGAGATTGAAAATGTGCAGTGTTGGGGGGCCTCCAGGAACGTGCTTGGGAACCACTGTTCTAGGTATTATCAACTAGCCAGAATTTTGAGATCGCAGTGGACGTGAAGGACTATAATGCGTTAAGAGCTCGCTCAAGTACTGGGGAGCTAAACCATTTAGTGCTTTGTAAGTAATCTGCAATATGGTCATACTTCCTGGTTCTGGTAATAACTCGAGCGACTGCGTTTTGGACCAGCTGGAGTTTGTTGATTATGCGTGCAGGGCAACCACCCAGTAGAGCATTACAGTAATCTAGCCTTGATGTCATGAACTCATGAACTAACTGTTCCGCATTTGTCATGGAGAACATGTCATAATTTAGATATATTTTTAAGATGGAAGAATGCGGTTTTACAGATGCTAGACTAGTGACATTCAAATGAAAGATTGCTATCAAAGAGCACACACACACACACACACACACACACACACCCAGGTTCCTAACCGACGACGAAGACTTGGCAGAGCAGCCATCAAGTGTTAGGCGGTATTCTAGGTTATTACGTGAGGAGGTTTTTGGTCCAATCATTAGAAATTCTGTTTATTTTTATTTTATTTTTTTAATTAAGTAGTTGGACATTTTTATATCAGCCATGCATTCCGTTAATTTTGTGAATTGGTAAGTTTCGTCGGGGTGCGAAGAGATATAGAGCTGAGTATCATCAGCATAACAGTGAAAACTAATGCCATGCTTCCTAATGATATCTCCCAAGGGTAGCATGTACAGAGTGTGTGTGTGTGTGTGTGTGTGTGTGTGTGTGTGTGTGTAGCATGTACAGAGTGAACAGCAGCGGTCCTAGTACTGAGCCTTGTGGTACGCCATACTGAACTTGTGATCGAAAAGACACCTCTTTATTTACTGCTACAAACTGATAATTGTCAGATAAGTACGATGTCAGGCACTGTGATTTGCTCTGGCCCCCTTCCTGTTTGAAGGAGTGATGAGATACTTAGTAGACTGTCCTCACTCAATGGCTGGCTGGCGAAGTGGTGTCCACAGAATAATATAGGTGTCATAGACAATTGGAAAAGTTGTTAGGGAAGACCTGACCTGTTGAAAAGAGTTGGTATTCATCCCTCCTGGGATGGTGCTGCTCTTCTCTCTAGTAATATGGCACATAGTCTTAGAGCTCAAACATGACAATCTGGGGCTCAGGTCAGGAAGCAGACAGACTGGCTAAACCGACCGTCTGCCAGCTGTCTCACGTCACCAAGGTCAGATAAATCCCATCACATAGAGGCTCTTTCACCTAGATATCATCACATAGTTTCATGATGACTGTTTTCAGACAGGTTTCCCGTCGTCACAGACAGTGCTTCGCAGTAATAAACAGGAGAATAACTCAATGTTGTAAAGTTAATTAATTCTGAAAGTATAATGCTGCTCTAAATACGTTATAGTCGTTATTCAGCTCAAGTATGAATATGACTCTGTTGTATTAACAGGAACAGAGCAGTTCAGCAGATACTCGGGATACTCACACACCTACCGATGGGACGGTAACCATGACGACCAGACGCCAAGGTGATGCCGACGTGCGACTCGTCTGACTGTGAGTGTGTGTTCTCAGAGACGCTGATGCGCGTGTGTGTCCGCAGGGACGAGTGGCAGCGCAGGGTCACGGAGGTCGTCGCCATCGACGCCCTGCATTACAAGAACTTCCTGCAGCAGTTTCTCCCCGACAACATGACCAGAGAACTCAACAAGGTCAATCACACGATATCACTCATCATAATCACGAAATATCCCACATCATCTGTGCAATAAGAGATAAAGCCCCTGATCATGTGACGAGACTCGGTTCGCAGCTGTAAACTGGTCTGGTTTATTCCTGCATTATTAACGCGAGCGGATGAACAGCAGGGCGTCTGTTTCTGTGTTTGATGTGTCGCTTTAATCATCTGCACTTCACTGGAAACTATAATTGCCGTTTCCTTTCTAACCTAATTAATGATGAATTCATATTTGTATTGTTGTGGACAAACAGAGTAAATAAGCATTAATGATTGATTGATTGCAGATTGTAGAGCTGTTAGCATTGTCCATTAAATTTAAATGGTGAATGAATCTGTTGCAGAGACATTCAATAAACCTGATCCACGAGGGACAGATAATAAAACATATCCTTACAGATATAAGTGTGAAGATCTGCTCACTGAATGAGACTCAGCTGAGGTTCGGTCCGGTTCAGCGATGGTCACTCATGATCTCTCTCTCTCCTCTCTCCCTCTCTCTCTCTCTCTCTCTCTCTGTCTTCACAGGCCTTCTGTGGTTTCGCTCGTCCTGGAGTCGAGTCAGAGAATCTGTCGGCCGTTGCGACGGGAAACTGGGGATGTGGAGCGTTTGGAGGAGACACTCGTCTCAAAGGTTCGACTGAAAGCCTGAAATCAAGAGCTATATGTTTCTATCCTAAACACCACGTGTTATTGGGAACAAATGAACTCTCGTTTTTACTGAAGAGCATCTGTCTCTCCTCTATTGATCCTCATACAGTTTCTCATTAGCGAGAGAGTAAACGGCTCTAACTCACACTGTTATTCACACTTGCGTCTGACATCATCAGATCCGTGTGGCTTCGCTCAGAATTCAGATGAAGAGTGTGTGTGGGGATATTTGTTATTGCTATCGGCTGTTGTTCTCAACGTGTGTGTGTGTGTGTGTGTGTGTGTGTGTCTCTCTCTGTGTGTGTGTGTGTGTGTGTGTGTGTGTAGCTGTTCTTCAGATGATGGCTGCAGCAGAAGCGGAGCGTGATTTGATGTACTTCACGTTTGGAGACGTGGATCTGCTCAGAGACGTCCGGCGCATCCACACACACTTCACACACCGTCACGCCAGCGTAGGTAAGACACACCTGAGATCACAGGAGCATCGGATGCTGGACATCATATTTGTGCAGGTTTTCATCAGTCAATTTCCTCCTCTGTTGTGCAGGATCCGTGTTCAACATGTTGCAGCAATACTATGAGCGTGTGATTAAGGAAACATCAAGAGCAAAACCTCAGGAAACACTTTACAGCTTCCTCTCTGAACACCTCTGACCTCCGACCCCAGCAGTTCTGACCCCTGACCCCAGCATCTCTGAACTCTGATCCCGGCAGCTCTGACCCCTGACCCCAGCAGCTCTGAACTCTGACCCCAGCATCTCTGACCCCTGACCGCTGACCCCAGCAGTTCTGACCCCTGACCCCAGCAGCTCTGACCTCTGAATGACCCTAGTAGCTCTGAACTCTGACTGACCCCAGCATCTCTGACCTCTGAATGACCCCAGCATCTCTGACCTCTGAATGACCCCAGCAGCTCTGACATCTGAATGACCACAGCAGCTCTGACCTCTGAATGACCCCAGCAGCTCTGACCTCTGAATGACCCCAGCAGCTCTGACCTCTGAATGACCCCAGCATCTCTGACCTCTGAATGACCCCAGCAGCTCTGACATCTGAATGACCCCAGCATCTCTGACCTCTGAATGACCCCAGCAGCTCTGACCTCTGAATGACCCCAGCAGCTCTGACATCTGAATGACCCCAGCATCTCTGACCTCTGAATGACCCCAGCAGCTCTGACCTCTGAATGACCCCAGCAGCTCTGACATCTGAATGACCCCAGCAGCTCTGACCCCTGACTGACCCCAGCAGCTCTGACCCCTGACTGACCCCAGCAGCTCTGACATCTGAATGACCCCAGAAGCTCTGACATCTGACTGACCCCAGCAGCTCTGACCTCTGAATGACCCCAGAAGCTCTGACATCTGAATGACCCCAGCAGCTCTGAACTCTGACTGACCCCAGCAGCTCTGAACTCTGAATGACCCCAGAAGCTCTGACATCTGAATGACCCCAGCAGCTCTGAACTCTGACTGACCCCAGCAGCTCTGCCCCCTGACTGACCCCAGCAGCTCTGACCTCTGAATGACCCCAGAAGCTCTGACATCTGAATGACCCCAGCAGCTCTGAACTCTGACTGACCCCAGCAGCTCTGACCTCTGAATGACCCCAGCAGCTCTGACCTCTGAATGACCCCAGCAGCTCTGACCTCTGAATGACCCCAGTAGCTCTGACCCCTGACTGACCCCAGAAGCTCTGACCCCTGACTGACCCCAGCAGCTCTGACCCCTGACCCCAGCAGCTCTGACCCCTGACCCCAGCAGCTCTGACACCTGAATGACCCCAGCAGCTCTGACCTCTGAATGACCCCAGTAGCTCTGACCCCTGACTGACCCCAGAAGCTCTGACCCCTGACTGACCCCAGCAGCTCTGACCCCTGACCCCAGCAGCTCTGACCCCTGAATGACCCCAGTAGCTCTGAACTCTGACCCCTGACTGACCCCAGCAGCTCTGACCCCTGAATGACCCCAGTAGCTCTGAACTCTGACCCCTGACTGACCCCAGCAGCTCTGACCCCTGAATGACCCCAGTAGCTCTGAACTCTGACCCCAGCAGCTCTGACCCCTGAATGACCCCAGTAGCTCTGAACTCTGACCCCAGCAGCTCTGCCCCCTGAATGACCCCAGTAGCTCTGAACTCTGACCCCAGAAGCTCTGACTCCTGACTGACCCCAGCAGCTCTGACCCCAGCAGCTCTGACCCCTGACTGACTCCAGTAGCTCTGAACTCTGACCCCAGAAGCTCTGACCCCTGACTGACCCCAGCAGCTCTGAACTCTGACCCCAGAAGCTCTGACCCCTGACTGACCCCAGCAGCTCTGACCCCTGACTAACCCCAGTAGCTCTGAACTCTGACCCCAGAAGCTCTGACCCCTGACTGACCCCAGCAGCTCTGACCCCTGACTGACCCCAGTAGCTCTGAACTCTGACCCCAGCAGCTCTGAACTCTGACTGACCCCAGCAGCTCTGCCCCCTGACCCCAGCAGCTCTGACCCCTGACTGACCCCAGCAGCTCTGACCCCTGACTGACCCCAGCAGCTCTGACCCCTGACTAACCCCAGTAGCTCTGAACTCTGACCCCAGCAGCTCTGACCCCTGACTGACCCCAGCAGCTCTGACCCCTGACTGACCCCAGTAGCTCTGAACTCTGACCCCAGTAGCTCTGAACTCTGACCCCAGCAGCTCTGAACTCTGACCCCAGCAGCTCTGACCCCTGACTGACCCCAGCAGCTCTGACCCCTGACTGACCCCAGCAGCTCTGCCCCCTGACCCCTGAAGCTCTGACCCCTGACTGACCCCAGCAGCTCTGACCCCTGACTGACCCCAGCAGCTCTGCCCCCTGACCCCAGCAGCTCTGACCCCTGACTGACCCCAGCAGCTCTGACCCCTGACTGACCCCAGTAGCTCTGAACTCTGACCCCAGCAGCTCTGCCCCCTGACCCCAGCAGCTCTGACATGTCTCCTGAATTGTTTTCTGTAGCTCTGACATCACTGAATGAGCCTCAATAAATCTGTTTTAATAGTTTGTCAGCTGTGTGTTGTGCTTCTGCGTGTGCGGGTCCAGAGATGAAAGCCGCCGGACCCGCTGGGTTTGATCGACTGAGCCGCTCGCTGGCAGAACCCAGGCTTTGTAGCGCACAGATTTCAAACGCGCATCTGCGCTCGGTGTGTGTCCCTGAATGAGTTTGACCTTTGAAGCTCACACAGTCAGTATGAATGTCAAACACGCCAGAAGCTCAACCAGTCTCACAGATGGATTAAATCGTTACCAATTGAATCGTTCTTGCTCTTACTAAGAAGAGTATTTTAAAATAGAAAATCATATGTCTGATAAAACTCAAGATTTAACGTTGAGTTTGTTTGATTTGCATCTCAATCTTTCTACGGCGTATGAATCAGATCTTTTGCTGTAAATCCCACAGTGAAGCTTTGACCCTTGCTGAAGGATCCTGCAGTTTCTCCAGCTCCGGGAATAACAGCTCATCGAGTGTGTTTCGTGTGCGGAGAGATGAGTGTGTTTCGTGTGCGGAGAGATGAGTGTGTTTCGTGTGCGGAGAGATGAGTGTGTATCGTGTGCGGAGAGATGAGTGTGTATCGTGTGCGGAGAGATGAGTGTTTCGTGTGCGGAGAGATGAGTGTGTATCGTGTGCGGAGAGATGAGTGTGTATCGTGTGCGGAGAGATGAGTGTGTATCGTGTGCGGAGAGATGAGTGTTTCGTGTGCGGAGAGATGAGTGTGTTTCGTGTGCGGAGAGATGAGTGTGTATCGTGTGCGGAGAGATGAGTGTTTCGTGTGCGGAGAGATGAGTGTGTATCGTGTGCGGAGAGATGAGTGTGTTTCGTGTGCGGAGAGATGAGTGTGTATCGTGTGCGGAGAGATGAGTGTGTTTCGTGTGCGGAGAGATGAGTGTGTATCGTGTGCGGAGAGATGAGTGTGTATCGTGTGCGGAGAGATGAGTGTGTATCGTGTGCGGAGAGATGAGTGTGTATCGTGTGCGGAGAGATGAGTGTGTATCGTGTGCGGAGAGATGAGTGTTTCGTGTGCGGAGAGATGAGTGTGTTTCGTGTGCGGAGAGATGAGTGTGTATCGTGTGCGGAGAGATGAGTGTTTCGTGTGCGGAGAGATGAGTGTGTTTCGTGTGCGGAGAGATGAGTGTGTTTCGTGTGCGGAGAGATGAGTGTGTATCGTGTGCGGAGAGATGAGTGTATCGTGTGCGGAGAGATGAGTGTGTTTCGTGTGCGGAGAGATGAGTGTTTCGTGTGCGGAGAGATGAGTGTGTTTCGTGTGCGGAGAGATGAGTGTTTCGTGTGCGGAGAGATGAGTGTTTCGTGTGCGGAGAGATGAGTGTGTTTCGTGTGCAATGAGTGTGTTTCGTGTGCGGAGAGATGAGTGTGTATCGTGTGCGGAGAGATGAGTGTGTATCGTGTGCGGAGAGATGAGTGTGTATCGTGTGCGGAGAGATGAGTGTTTCGTGTGCGGAGAGATGAGTGTGTTTCGTGTGCGGAGAGATGAGTGTGTATCATGTGCGTAGAGATGAGTGTGTATCATGTGCGGAGAGATGAGTGTGTTTCGTGTGCGGAGAGATGAGTGTGTTTCGTGTGCGGAGAGATGAGTGTGTATCATGTGCGGAGAGATGAGTGTGTTTCGTGTGCGGAGAGATGAGTGTGTATCGTGTGCGGAGAGATGAGTGTGTTTCGTGTGCGGAGAGATGAGTGTGTATCGTGTGCGGAGAGATGAGTGTTTCGTGTGCGGAGAGATGAGTGTTTCGTGTGCGGAGAGATGAGTGTTTCGTGTGCGGAGAGATGAGTGTGTTTCGTGTGCGGAGAGATGAGTGTGTATCGTGTGCGGAGAGATGAGTGTGTTTCGTGTGCGGAGAGATGAGTGTGTATCGTGTGCGGAGAGATGAGTGTGTTTCGTGTGCGGAGAGATGAGTGTGTATCGTGTGCGGAGAGATGAGTGTGTTTCGTGTGCGGAGAGATGAGTGTGTTTCGTGTGCGGAGAGATGAGTGTGTTTCGTGTGCGGAGAGATGAGTGTGTATCGTGTGCGGAGAGATGAGTGTTTCGTGTGCGGAGAGATGAGTGTATCGTGTGCGGAGAGATGAGTGTGTTTCGTGTGCGGGGAGATGAGTGTGTATCGTGTGCGGAGAGATGAGTGTGTTTCGTGTGCGGAGAGATGAGTGTGTATCGTGTGCGGAGAGATGAGTGTGTTTCGTGTGCGGAGAGATGAGTGTGTATCGTGTGCGGAGAGATGAGTGTATCGTGTGCGGAGAGATGAGTGTGTTTCGTGTGCGGAGAGATGAGTGTTTCGTGTGCGGAGAGATGAGTGTGTTTCGTGTGCGGAGAGATGAGTGTATCGTGTGCGGAGAGATGAGTGTGTATCGTGTGCGGAGAGATGAGTGTTTCGTGTGCGGAGAGATGAGTGTGTTTCGTGTGCAATGAGTGTGTTTCGTGTGCGGAGAGATGAGTGTTTCGTGTGCGGAGAGATGAGTGTGTATCGTGTGCGGAGAGATGAGTGTGTATCGTGTGCGGAGAGATGAGTGTGTATCGTGTGCGGAGAGATGAGTGTGTATCGTGTGCGGAGAGATGAGTGTGTATCGTGTGCGGAGAGATGAGTGTGTTTCGTGTGCGGAGAGATGAGTGTGTTTCGTGTGCGGAGAGATGAGTGTGTATCGTGTGCGGAGAGATGAGTGTGTATCGTGTGCGGAGAGATGAGTGTGTATCGTGTGCGGAGAGATGAGTGTGTTTCGTGTGCGGAGAGATGAGTGTTTCGTGTGCGGAGAGATGAGTGTGTTTCGTGTGCGGAGAGATGAGTGTGTATCGTGTGCGGAGAGATGAGTGTGTATCGTGTGCGGAGAGATGAGTGTGTATCGTGTGCGGAGAGATGAGTGTGTATCGTGTGCGGAGAGATGAGTGTGTATCGTGTGCGGAGAGATGAGTGTGTATCGTGTGCGGAGAGATGAGTGTGTATCGTGTGCGGAGAGATGAGTGTGTTTCGTGTGCGGAGAGATGAGTGTGTTTCGTGTGCGGAGAGATGAGTGTTTCGTGTGCGGAGAGATGAGTGTGTTTCGTGTGCGGAGAGATGAGTGTGTATCGTGTGCGGAGAGATGAGTGTGTATCGTGTGCGGAGAGATGAGTGTGTTTCGTGTGCGGAGAGATGAGTGTGTATCGTGTGCGGAGAGATGAGTGTGTATCGTGTGCGGAGAGATGAGTGTGTTTCGTGTGCGGAGAGATGAGTGTGTATCGTGTGCGGAGAGATGAGTGTGTATCGTGTGCGGAGAGATGAGTGTGTATCGTGTGCGGAGAGATGAGTGTTTCGTGTGCGGAGAGATGAGTGTGTTTCGTGTGCGGAGAGATGAGTGTGTATCGTGTGCGGAGAGATGAGTGTGTATCGTGTGCGGAGAGATGAGTGTGTTTCGTGTGCGGAGAGATGAGTGTGTATCGTGTGCGGAGAGATGAGTGTGTATCGTGTGCGGGGAGATGAGTGTGTATCGTGTGCGGAGAGATGAGTGTGTATCGTGTGCGGGGAGATGAGTGTGTATCGTGTGCGGGGAGATGAGTGTGTATCGTGTGCGGAGAGATGAGTGTGTATCGTGTGCGGGGAGATGAGTGTGTATCGTGTGCGGGGAGATGAGTGTGTATCGTGTGCGGAGAGATGAGTGTGTATCGTGTGCGGAGAGATGAGTGTGTATCGTGTGCGGAGAGATGAGTGTGTATCGTGTGCGGAGAGATGAGTGTGTTTCGTGTGCGGAGAGATGAGTGTTTCGTGTGCGGAGAGATGAGTGTGTTTCGTGTGCGGAGAGATGAGTGTTTCGTGTGCGGAGAGATGAGTGTGTTTCGTGTGCGGAGAGATGAGTGTGTATCGTGTGCGGAGAGATGAGTGTGTATCGTGTGCGGAGAGATGAGTGTGTATCGTGTGCGGAGAGATGAGTGTGTATCGTGTGCGGAGAGATGAGTGTGTATCGTGTGCGGAGAGATGAGTGTGTATCGTGTGCGGAGAGATGAGTGTGTATCGTGTGCGGGGAGATGAGTGTGTATCGTGTGCGGGGAGATGAGTGTGTATCGTGTGCGGAGAGATGAGTGTGTATCGTGTGCGGAGAGATGAGTGTGTATCATGTGCGGAGAGATGAGTGTGTTTCGTGTGCGGAGAGATGAGTGTGTATCGTGTGCGGAGAGATGAGTGTGTTTCGTGTGCGGAGAGATGAGTGTGTATCGTGTGCGGAGAGATGAGTGTGTATCGTGTGCGGAGAGATGAGTGTGTATCATGTGCGGAGAGATGAGTGTGTTTCGTGTGCGGAGAGATGAGTGTGTATCGTGTGCGGAGAGATGAGTGTGTTTCGTGTGCGGAGAGATGAGTGTGTATCGTGTGCGGAGAGATGAGTGTGTATCGTGTGCGGAGAGATGAGTGTGTATCGTGTGCGGAGAGATGAGTGTGTATCGTGTGCGGAGAGATGAGTGTGTTTCGTGTGCGGAGAGATGAGTGTGTATCGTGTGCGGAGAGATGAGTGTGTTTCGTGTGCGGAGAGATGAGTGTGTATCGTGTGCGGAGAGATGAGTGTGTTTCGTGTGCGGAGAGATGAGTGTGTTTCGTGTGCGGAGAGATGAGTGTGTATCGTGTGCGGAGAGATGAGTGTGTATCGTGTGCGGAGAGATGAGTGTGTATCGTGTGCGGAGAGATGAGTGTGTATCGTGTGCGGAGAGATGAGTGTGTATCGTGTGCGGAGAGATGAGTGTTTCGTGTGCGGAGAGATGAGTGTGTATCGTGTGCGGAGAGATGAGTGTGTATCGTGTGCGGAGAGATGAGTGTGTTTCGTGTGCGGAGAGATGAGTGTGTATCGTGTGCGGAGAGATGAGTGTGTATCGTGTGCGGAGAGATGAGTGTGTATCGTGTGCGGAGAGATGAGTGTGTATCGTGTGCGGAGAGATGAGTGTGTATCGTGTGCGGGGAGATGAGTGTGTATCGTGTGCGGGGAGATGAGTGTGTATCGTGTGCGGAGAGATGAGTGTGTATCGTGTGCGGAGAGATGAGTGTGTTTCGTGTGCGGAGAGATGAGTGTGTATCGTGTGCGGAGAGATGAGTGTGTTTCGTGTGCGGAGAGATGAGTGTGTATCGTGTGCGGAGAGATGAGTGTGTTTCGTGTGCGGAGAGATGAGTGTGTTTCGTGTGCGGAGAGATGAGTGTGTATCGTGTGCGGAGAGATGAGTGTGTTTCGTGTGCGGAGAGATGAGTATGATAAACTGTGTCGCGTGACTCCTGTGTAAAAGCGTCTAGTTTTACATCTTTGATGCATTAGAAAGTTTGTTACAGACACGATGTATCTATGCAGCCTTTATGCCTTCTTTGCATTAGTCATGTACCCAAAATTAGGATCTGCAAAATAATTACATTTAATTAAAACACAATGAAATTAGTGGTTTAACACAGCAGTTGAACAACACTTTCACAGAAGAGAAGTGACACCACATTCACAGAAGAGGAGTGATACCACTTTCACAGAAGAGAAGTGACACTGCATTCACAGAAGAGGAGTGACACCCCTTTCACAGAAGGGAAGTGACACTGCATTCACAGAAGAGGAGTGACACCCCTTTCACAGAAGAGAAGTGACACCACATTCACAGAAGAGGAGTGATACCACTTTCACAGAAGAGAAGTGACACCACATTCACAGAAGAGGAGTGATACCACTTTCACAGAAGGGAAGTGACACTGCATTCACAGAAGAGGAGTGACACCCCTTTCACAGAAGAGGAGTGACACCACTTTCACAGAAGAGAAGTGACACCGCATTCACAGAAGAGGAGTGATACCACTTTCACAGAAGAGAAGTGACACCGCATTCACAGAAGAGGAGTGACACCCCTTTCACAGAAGAGAAGTGACACTACCCAGATAGCAAAATTGTTGTGGCCCAGATCCGGCCCACACTTGACACTTTCATCTGGCCCACATACCGCGTGGAATGATGGCACTTGGGCGGTCCGCTCCTGTTTGCCAGATTTGGGCCACAATTAAGCCATAGCAATGCCAGATGTGGGCCAGTTATGCTTCATTTGTTTTGTTTATGGCTGACATGCGGCATTGCTATGGATTAATTGTGGCCCAAATCTGGCAAACAGGAGCGGACCGCCCAAGTGCCATCATTCCACGCGGTATGTGGGCCAGATGAAAGTGTCAAGTGTGGGCCAGATCTGGGCCACAGCAATTTTGGTGTCTGGGCCAGATGTGGGCCAGTTCTGCTTCATTTGTTTTGTTTATGGCTGACATGCGGCATTGCTATGTCTTAATTGTGGCCCAAATCTGGCAAACAGGAACGGACCGTTCAAGTGCCATCATTTCACGTGGTATGTGGGCCAGATGAAAATTATGGCACTTAAGGCATCCCCTCCTGTTTGCCAGATTTGGGCCACAATTAAGCCATAGCAATGCCACATGTAACCCAAACACAAACCAAATAAACCACACCTGGCCACAGTTGATTTTTATACAAACACTGGTCTTTCCCAACATTCCTCATGCAGCATGGAATGGTGGCACTTTTGCAATTCACTCCTGTTTGCCAGATCTGGTCAACAAGCAGGCCATTTGTTCAGCCACATGTTTGCCAAGAATTACATAAATAAACCATAACTGTGTGTTTTTGTGTGTGCATGCTGTGCCATATGACTGACACTAAGAGAAATATACACTAAAGAGAAATTTTAAAATGCCCCCTTCTTATGTTAAGAGAAGTTTAAACACATTTCTGAAAACATTTGCATTATTTATTAGTATTGTCAAAGAACAACCAAGTGCAAGTTTCCATTTTCAAAACTACAATTTAAGCAATCTAAAAAAAAAATAGTACGAATAAACAAACACAAAATATGTGCATATAAAGCATCTTAGAACTAAACAAAAAACAAAACATGTTTCCAGTTGGTCATCCAAAAAAAAAAAAAAAAAAAAAGACAACGCAGAAGTAAACACACTAGAAAACATTGACAAATGGAGCCATCCAAAATTAAAGAATTTGACCTCCTTGACTGGGCCCATCTGCGTCATCATGGCAATCTTGCAAGCCTTTATTGGATACACAAAAAAACAACTGTTGACTCAGTAACAGAATGCTGATTTTACAATAGTGTTTTAACAGCAATAGCACATTAATACTGAATCGGGAAAAAATGGACTGGACCTACCAGTGCATTAAACAGTTTGGTAACTCTAAAGGCCTATTTATACTTCTGCGTCGAACTCACGCCGTAGCTGCGTCGTAGGCTGTGTGTAGCGCGCGTACCCTTCGGCGTACCCTGACGTGCACCTCTCCAAAAATTTAACAACGCGTCAACTCTACGTGGACACAAGCGCTGTGATTTGTCTGCCAGGACCGCTCCCTTGGGTTTCACATGCTCCCTCTACAAGTGTAATTGCGCGTCAACGCGGACAACGACGCAGAAGTATAAATGAAAACCAACGCGTAGTCTATAGCGTAGAGGCTCTGGCGTAGGTCCGACGCAGAAGTATAATGAGGCCTAAAGGCCTTAATTGTTAACATTAATTAATGTATTAACTAGTATTAACTAACATGAACTGCATTATTTGTTAAGCTTTTTTAATGTTACAGTCATTCACTGTTTGTTCATGTTAGTTCACAGTGCATTAACTAATGTTAACAATTACAACTTTTGATTTGAATAATGCATTAGGGAGCATCACAATGAACATTAACTAAGATTAATAAATGCTGTAAAAGAATTGTTCATGCCTCATGTCAACTAAAGTAGTTAAAGGGATAGTTCCCCCAAAAATGAAAATTCTGTCAGTAATTACTCGCCCTCATGTTGTTCCAACCCCGTAAGACTTTCGTTCATCTTCGGAACACAAATTAAGATATTTATGATGAAATCTGAGAGCTGGATCACTCCTCCATAGGCTTCTAAGGGATTGAAACTTGCCAGCCCAGAAAACGTATTAAAAACATCGTTAAAACAGTCCAAGCGACTACAGTGGCTCAACCATAAGTTTATCAAGCGACGAGAATACTTTTCGTGCGCAAAAAACAAACAAAAATAATGACTTTATTCCACTATTCATTTTCGGCTGCTTCTAATTCTAATTCATTTTTTAACGCTATTTAAAACACGCAGCGTATTCTTTCAGTTGCATTTCCTTTCCCTGCTCTCCCTCCGTCTCACTCACTCACGCACCATCGCCTCCGTGCACACCGCGCCTGTCTATGAGGCGCCGGACTGGACAAAAGCGAAGCGACACTGCGCGAGAGTGTGAGAGAGACAGAGTGTGACTTTTTAACTTATATAAACTAATATAATTTATTTTACTGGACAGTTTAAAGCTCATAACTATATTTTATTGTTACTTGAAGAACTTAGAGTGCAGTGTTATGTTGCATCATGCAGTATTTGTGCTGAAAAGTTACCTCAATAAATGTAAGGTCATTCCTATTTTATTTGTGTACATTTTAATCATTACCATTAAAAGCACACTCTTTTTACGACTAAAATAACAGTAAAGGGTAAAAAAAAACTGAATTCCCAAACATGAAAACGGAAAAAACGGAATTAGCAAAAATGAAAACTGATAAAACAGAATTTGGAAAAAATAAAACGGATTTTCTAGGGCCCTAATCAAGTATTCAGACAGACCATGGTATTATACACATATAGCAAAAACACAATGTAACTGACTTACAGGTGTCTTGGGACCTCCTCCGTTTCTCCCTTTCTCTTCTCCCTCCGTCTCGGTCACTTGACAGATGAAGCCATTTTTTAATAAATGTTTCAATTTCTTGATCGGTGGCCGCAGCTGTCAGTCTATTGTTTCTGACAGTTCCTAAAAATATATAACATTGTAAATGCAAGGATGGATAAGACAACTTTTAAAATCTTAGGACACAATTAGCAGGAAGACAAGCATTAGCCAAGTGCATACTTTGCCAGTGCCACTGTAAAGAACATTTTGGCCCCGGACAAGGACACTCTTTGTTTCCGGATGCCCAAAAGTTACAAGTTTAACCTTTTTTTTTAGCAAACCAGGGTGACTAGGAACATGTAATTGTATAGCTATGATTTCTTGTTTCAGAGGAGTTTAAATATGAGGAAACACAAAGGCCAAATTCCCTTAATCATCCATCACAATGAGTAAAACCAAAGAATATAGTTCTGATGTGCAGCAAAAGATTGTTGAGCATCACAAAATAGAAACTGTCTGTAAGAAAATAGCTAAATTATTTGAAAATAATTCAGAAGTTTCAATCAATTAAAGATGTTACAAAAATTCTGCCAGGAAGAGGACGTGTCTATATTGTCTTAAATTAAGACAATATAGACACGGTGAGGAGGAAAGTTTGATCGGCCAAAAGACTCTCCAAGGATTAGTTGAGTCTTGGGGGTCAGAATGAAAGCATCAAATATATCAAACAACCCCTACATTAAATTGAAACTGCTGCGTCTGTGTAGATGAGAGAAGGAAAGTGCACGCACGTTGTGGTAGGGATGGGTATTGTTAAAGGGATACTCCACTTTTTTTGGAAATAGGCTCATTTTACAACTCCCCCAGAGTTAAACTGTTGAGTTTGACCGTTTTTGAATCCATTCAGCCGATCTCCGGTTCTGGCGGTACCACTTTTAGCATAGCTTAGCATACATCATTGAAGTGGACAAGACCATTAGCATTTCTAAAAAAAAAGAAACGGTATTTAACGGTTTTAACGGTATTACCACTCTTACCGATACTGCTTATCGATTCGGTACTTTAACAGTATTTTAATCTGTTCTTTTTGTTATCTATCTATAAATTACAGAAACGTCTGTCTGTCTGTTAACCGCATATCTCTCGAACCGTTAGTCCGATGGATTTTAAACTTGACAGGTGTCTTGATCACACAACCACTAAACAGCGCTGTGAGATCTAGTGAGAAGCGCTTGAATTCAGCGAAGAACACAAATGTTTCAGTGATTTAAACCAGTTTAAAGGCAGATGAAACAGCGCTGACAAACAGGAGAAACACTGTGCGCAACGATACAGTCAGAAGGCTTTTCCGTCTACAAATTCTCATCATTTACCACGGATTTACTGTAACGTTAGCCTACTAAAATTAAAGGGATAGTTCACTTTGAAATAAATGTTTGATATGTTTTAGCTTACCTCAAGGGCATCCGAGATGTAGGTGTCTTTGTTTCCGCAGTAGTTTCAATTTTGATATTTTTAGGTCAAACCGTTCTTGTCTGTCAGTCATATAATGCAGGTCTATGGTCTCCACCTCAAAGAGCAGCACAGAGAAGTCCAGATTAAACATGATTTAATGACTCGTAAATGTAAGTACACATTGATGGCCTAAGACAGTTTGTGTGAGAAAACGAACAGTATTTATATCGTTTTTACCTCTTGTAACCACAGCCACGTCCAAGTGATCTGAGGGCGCGGGCGCTTCGGTCTGCGCAAGCGCCGGAAAGCGCCGGAAGTGATCTCTCGCGCGTGTACGTCACTCATTGTTTACACAGAGATTTCGGAAGTGTTACCTTTCACTGTGAAGATCTAAACATATTTAGATATACAGGAAATCGCAATGGAAGACGATTTCGATATATATCAACAGACAACGTTGAATTTTTTCCGCAACCGCGCGAGAGATCACTTCCGGCGCTTTCCGGCGCTTGCGCAGACCGAAGCGCCCGTGCCCTCAGATCACTTGAGGTGGCTGTGGTTACAAGAGGTTTACATGGTTAACTATGGTTGTTAACCTCATCATTCAAAGATTTCATAAACTGGGTGACTCTTTTAACAGCCCTTTTCCTTAAATTGCTGCAAATGATATTCCACTTTTCTCTCTCCATGACACAGTAATTACACCTACAATTTCACGAAGTGCAGTCAAGAACAAGGTGCGCTGAAAGAAAGAAAAAAATATATACATTTTTTACATTGATACTTTTTTATTTTGTACCACACGCAATGTATCAGCAGCTTACCTTAATGGTGACAGTGAATTCTAAACTGTTGGCGATTTTATTCCCACCAGCAGTTTTCTGTAGCAACTCACATTGACATGTGTTATTAAGGTGAAAAACATCCTGACTCAAAACAGTAAATGAAAAAAAAAAAAAAAAAAAAAAAAAGCAGGCAAACTAATTTTAAAATGACTATACTAAAAATGTGAAATACATAGAGTAATAATACCTGAACCAACTTGCTCAATAATATCTATTAGGCTATTGTTACTTTGTAATCATCTCATAAAAGCTTTTATTGTAAGATAAAGCATGTAATTTGTGCATTATTGCTAGTTAACGAAAAATGATGTCACAGAGTAATAAAACTAGTGCAGTTACTGCAGTATCACTGTATGCCCAATGTAAACATGCATGAAATATTACACCATAGGCAATTATACATTTTTCATTGTTGTGCCAAAATAAGACAAGTGTTAAATACTTTCACCGTGCAGAACTGACTGAAGGTTGGCAAGATCGAGCAACATGAGCAAATCTAAATGTATTGGCGCGCCCGTTCAATCGATAAGTTACTTTCATTTCGCATTCGACAACCATAATAGATCTAGCTTAGAGGTAAAACAGCCAAAATAATGTTACTTCGAAATTAGAAGTTATTCCATTAACTCACACAACATGGATATAACGAAGCAATCGCTAAGAAAATATAAATGTATCGATATCTTACCTTGATTGTTTGCAGTATTCGTCTTCCCTCCAACTGACAATCCTCTGACCTTTTCGCGCTTTACGGCTACGTTTAAATTTAAAGGGCCGAATCGTCAGTTAGATTTTTTTTTTCAAAGACAACTTCAAATGCAGTAAATATTTTGTTATAAACAAAATAGAGATATTATCTCTATAAAGAAGTAAGCTGAAGCAAAAAAAAAAATCGTATTTCATCAATTATAATGTCAATTATTTTTTATCTTTAAGAAAGATCATTTATAGCCTAAAAATGACAGTTGTATAAATGTAAATTATATTAAGCCAGAAATGTAATAAAATTAAATCTTTATTTATTTATTTAAAATATGTTTATTTCATTTTAAAATATTACAATAATTTTTTTTATATTTTCAATATTGAAAATATTAGAATTTTTTCATTTGATTATATTTTAAATACTTGAATATTTTAAAGGGGGTTTCAAATCTTTCCCTTTGTGGGGTCACAGGAACAGTGAATCACAACCTTTTTGACCTAGTTAACATTTAAGAGAACACACATTTAGAGTCAATTCTCCACAACAAATCCAGTACATTTGTTATAAAAATAGCCAAATAATAAGAAATATCTTGATTGACTAATTTGTCATAAATTTAACTCATCTTGAGGCCACATATGAAGTTTGTCCGGGTCTGCTTTAGAAGTTAGGCCTAGATGACACTGCTAGCAAGATGGTTTCACCAAACATGTTCCTGGCTCAACATCTTTATTGATCCTGGAACAGCATTCATATCGACAAATTAGAATTGAAGTTTGAAGTTATGCCAAGTTTAGGCTTTCAACCATGCTTCTGGATCAGTGTTATTATAGTGTCCCTCTGATTGTAGGGTTAGGGTTAGGGTTAGGACTATTTTTATGGACAGGAATGATGTTCCAAGATCAACAAAAATATATTGATACAGGGACATGTACTTGGCAAAATCATTGTGCCCCAAGCTTTGTACAAATAGCAACTAAGTATCTTCTTGTACATCCCAAAACCATAACAAAACTCTTCATAAGTTTGAACTTAAACACTTGAACTTTTCTAGACACTCTACCTACAAAACATATGTGAGCAATAGCATATTATGTCAGATGTAAGTACATGTACCCTCACATCCAGCCTAAGGCCATGTGTCCATCAAAGCGTTTTTAGCCAGCTGAAAATGCTATGGCAATCTGAAAAGGCCTAGCTGTGAGCGATTGAAAGTGTTTTGGCAGTGCAGCGTTTTTTTTTTTTTTTTTTTTTTTGTTGAGACGCTTTGAGAATATCCGTGGCACAGTTTACTTGTAACTGATTTCGCTGATAATTTGTATAATACTAATAATGTTTGTATAGACACGTATGTTCGGAGACCAGAAATATTATTTTTCCATCTACTCTGCTATTTGATGTTGTACAGAAAGAATGTTGTGACAGTTGGTCGGTGTGGTATTTTTCCCGCCCCTCCTCCATTGTGATTGGACGGTCTGGTAGAAAGTGACAGTGATGAGCATTTTAACCAAAGTTGAACATTCTTTAACTCAATAGCCGATCTGTAAAAAATGCTGAGTGTTCAGCGCTTTATAGCCAGATAAAAAAAATAAAAATAAAAAAGCTCAGCACCTCGTTACACTCATGGCGTTTTAAAAACGCGGCCCTCTCATTGAAAACAATTGAAGAAACACACCAGTCGCTTGAAAAAAAACAACGTATTGGTGTACACGAGCCTAAGTGTCTGCTGCATCTATACCAAAAATATTGTTAAATGTTGTTAAAAAAAATTCAAGGCAGTTTCAAAGTCTGTCCTTTTTAAGCTAAATTAGCCATTGTCAGAAGTGTTGCATCTAAGCCAGAAATGGACTTGTCATGTAGGTTTAAATTTTTGGGGGGCATATTTCGAATGTGGCCAAGTTAGACTTACACCCTGATTAGCCAATGCTGACTGTGCTGTATATTTTCTAAATGTGGTCCAAATTGTTATGAATTATATGGGCCATATTTGCCATGTCATATGGGTGGCATTTTCGGCTCACACCCAGATGAGGCAGTGCCACTGTACCATATCTTTGCCAAAACTGGCCCAAATACATTTTAAGATAATTGGGCCTCATTTGCAGCATTATATGTGGGCCACTTTTTGCTCACATCCAGATGAGCCAGTGCCACTGTGCCATATATTTGCCAAAACTGGCCCAGATATGTTTTAAGATAACTGGGCCACAAATGCAACATTATATGTGGGCCACTTTTGGCTCACATTCAGATGAGCCAGTGCTCGATGAGCCATATCTTTACCAAACTTGGCCCAGATGTGTTATAAGATAACTGGGCCACATTTTCAACATTATATGTGGGCCACTTTTGGCTCACGTCCAGATGAGCCAGTGGTCACTGAGCCATATATTTGGCAAACCTGGCCCAGATGTGTTATAAGATAACTGGGCCACATTTGCAACATTATACGTGGGCCACTTTTGGCTCACATCCAGATGAGCCAGTGGTCACTGAGTCATATCTTTGCCAAACCTGGCCCAGATGTGTTATAAGATAACTGGGCCACATTTGCAACATTATATGTGGGCCACTTTTGGCTCATTTTTAGGTGAGCCAGTGCCACTGTGCCATATCTTTGCCAAAACTGGCCCAGATTTGTTTTAGGATAACTGGGCCACATTTTCAGGATTATATGTGGGCCAATTTTGGCTCACATCCAGATGAGCCAGTGGTCACTGAGCCATATCTTTGCCAAACCTGGCCCAGATGTGTTATAAGATAATTGGGCCACATTTGCCACATTATATGTGGGCCACTTTTGGCTTACATCCAGATGAGCCAGTGGTCACTCAACAATATTTGCCAAACCTGGCCCAGATGTGTTATAAGATAACTGGGCCACATTTGCAACATTATTTGTGGGCCACTTGTGGCTCACATCCAGATGAGCCAGCCTTCAATGAGCCATATCTTTGCCAAACGTGGCTCAGATGTGTTATAAGATAACTGGGCCACATTTGCAACATTATATGTGGGCCACTTTTGGCTCACATCCAGATGAGCCAGTGGTCACTGAGTCATATATTTGCCAAACCTGGCCAAGATGTGTTATAAGATAACTGGGCCACATTTGCAACATTATATGTGGGCCGCTTTTGGCTCACTTCGAGGTGAGCCAGTGCCACTGTGCCATATCTTTGCCAAAACTGGCCCAGATTTGTTTTAGGATAACTGGGCCACATTTTCAGGATTATATGTGGGCCACTTTTGGCTCACATCCAGATGAGCCAGTGCCACTGAGCCATATCTTTGCCAAACCTGGCCCAGATGTGTTATAAGATAATTGGGCCACATTTGCCACATTATATGTGGGCCACTTTTGGCTTACATCCAGATGAGCCAGTGGTCACTCAGCCATATCTTTGCCAAACCTGGCCCAGATGTGTTATAAGATAATTGGGCCACATTTGCCACATTATATGTGGGCCACTGTTGGCTTACATCCAGATGAGCCAGTGGTCACTCAGCCATATATTTGCCAAACCTGGCCCAGATTTGTTTTAAGATAACTGGGCCACATTTGCAACATTATATGTGGGCCACTTTTGGCTCACATCCAGATGAGCCAGTGCTCGATGAGCCATATCTTTACCAAACGTGGCCCAGATGTGTTATAAGATAACTGGGCCACATTTTCAACATTATATGTGGGCCACTTTTGGCTCACATCCAGATGAGCCAGTGCTCGATGAGCCATATATTTGCCAAACCTGGCCCAGATGTGTTATAAGATAACTGGGCCACATTTGCAACATTATATGTGGGCCACTTTTGACTCACTTCCAGATTAGCCAGTGGTCACTGAGCCATATATTTGCCAAACCTGGCCCAGATTTGTTTTAAGATAATTGGGCCACATTTGCAACATTATATGTGGGCCACTTTTGGCTCACATCCAGATGAGCCAGTGCTCGATGAGCCATATATTTGCCAAACCTGGCCCAGATGTGTTATAAGATAACTGGGCCACATTTGCAACATTATATGTGGGCCACTTTTGGCTCACTTCCAGATTAGCCAGTGCACTGAGCCATATATTTGCCAAACCTGGCCCAGATTTGTTTTAAGATAATTGGGTCACATTTGCAACATTATATGTGGGCCACTTTTGGCTCACATCCAGATGAGCCAGTGCTCGATGAGCCATATATTTGCCAAACCTGGCCCAGATGTGTTATAAGATAACTGGGCCACATTTGCAACATTATATGTGGGCCACTTTTGGCTCACTTCCAGATTAGCCAGTGGTCACTGAGCCATATATTTGCCAAACCTGGCTCAGATTTGTTTTAAGATAACTGGGCCACATTTTCAGGATTATTTGTGGGCCACTTTTTGCTCACATTTAGATGAGCCAGTGGTCACTGAGTCATATCTTTGCCAAACCTGGCCCAGATGTGTTATAAGATAATTGGGCCACATTTGCAACATTATATGTGGGCCACTTTTGGCTTACATCCAGATGAGCCAGTGCTCGATGAGCCATATCTTTACCAAACGTGGCCCAGATGTGTTATAAGATAACTGGGCCACATTTTCAACATTATATGTGGGCCACTTTTGGCTCACATCGAGGTGAGCCAGTGGTCACTGAGCCATATATTTGCCAAACCTGGCCTAGATGTGTTATAAGATAACTGGGCCACATTTTCAGGATTATATGTGGGCCACTTTTGGCTCACATCCAGATGAGCCAGTGCAACTGTGCCATATCTTTGCCAAACCTGGCCCAGATTTGTTTTAAGATAATTGGGCCACATTTGCAACATTATATGTGGGCCACTTTTGGCTCACATCCAGATGAGCCAGTGCTCGATGAGCCATATATTTGCCAAACCTGGCCCAGATGTGTTATAAGATAACTGGGCCACATTTGCAACATTATATGTGGGCCACTTTTGGCTCACTTCCAGATTAGCCAGTGCACTGAGCCATATATTTGCCAAACCTGGCCCAGATTTGTTTTAAGATAATTGGGCCACATTTGCAACATTATATGTGGGCCACTTTTGGCTCACATCCAGATGAGCCAGTGCTCGATGAGCCATATATTTGCCAAACCTGGCCCAGATGTGTTATAAGATAACTGGGCCACATTTGCAACATTATATGTGGGCCACTTTTGGCTCACTTCCAGATTAGCCAGTGGTCACTGAGCCATATATTTGCCAAACCTGGCTCAGATTTGTTTTAAGATAACTGGGCCACATTTTCAGGATTATTTGTGGGCCACTTTTTGCTCACATTTAGATGAGCCAGTGGTCACTGAGTCATATCTTTGCCAAACCTGGCCCAGATGTGTTATAAGATAATTGGGCCACATTTGCAACATTATATGTTGGCCACTTTTGGCTTACATCCAGATGAGCCAGTGCTCGATGAGCCATATCTTTACCAAACGTGGCCCAGATGTGTTATAAGATAACTGGGCCACATTTTCAACATTATATGTGGGCCACTTTTGGCTCACATCGAGGTGAGCCAGTGGTCACTGAGCCATATATTTGCCAAACCTGGCCTAGATGTGTTATAAGATAACTGGGCCACATTTTCAGGATTATATGTGGGCCACTTTTGGCTCACATCCAGATGAGCCAGTGCAACTGTGCCATATCTTTGCCAAAACTGGCCCAGATATGTTTTAAAATAACTGGGCCACATTTGCAACATTATATGTGGGCCTCTTTTGGCTCACATCTAGATGAGCCAGTGCCACTGAGCCATATCTTTGCCAAACCTGGCCCAGATATGTTTTAAGATAACTGGGCCACATTTGCTGAAACATATGTGGGCCATATTTGGTTTACATCCAGATTAGCCATTGTCAATTGTGCCACATATTTGCCATAGGTGGCCCACATTTGGTTTGTCATATTTGGGCCATATTTATTATCTATCAAATGGGCCACTTTAGGCTAAGATTCAGATTACACATGGCCATGAGTGCCGCATCTTTGCCTAAAATGGCCCACATGTGATTTACATTTTTTGGGCCATATTTGCCATTTTACATGTGGGCCACTTCAGGCTCAGACACATTTGGTCCGGGCCATAAGAAGGCCACCAGTGCCGCATCATTGCCTGAAGTGGCCCACATCCGTCTGCTATCTGGGTACATTCACAGAAGAGGAGTGATACCACTTTCACAGAAGAGAAGTGACACCGCATTCACAGAATAGGAGTGACACCACTTTCACAGAAGAGAAGTGACACCGCATTCACAGAAGAGGAGTGACACCGCATTCACAGAAGAGGATTCACAGAAGAGGAGTGACACCACATTCACAGAAGAGGATTCACAGAAGAGGAGTGACCTCATTCACAGAATAGGAGTGACACCACTTTCACAGAAGAGAAGTGACAACTGCTTTCACAGAAGAGGAGTGAGACTGCATACACAGAAGATGATTGACAGAAGAGGAGTGACACCGCATTAACAGAAGAGGAGTGACGCTGTATTCACAGAAGAGGATTCACAGAAGAGGAGTGACACTGCATTCACAGAAGAGGATTCACTGAAGAGGAGTGACACTGTATTCACAGAAGAGGAGTGACACCGCATTCACAGAAGAGGAGTGACACCGCATTCACAGAAGAGAAGTGACACCGCATTCACAGAAGAGGAGTGACACTGCATCCACAGAAGAGTGATACCGCATTCACAGAAGAGGAGTGACACCACTTTCACAGAAGAGGAGTGACACCGCATTCACAGAGGAGTGACACCGCATTCACAGAAGAGGAGTGACACCGCATTTACAGAAGAGTGACACCGCATTCACAGAAGAGGAGTGACACTGCATTCACAGAAAAGGAGTGACACTGCATTCACAGAAGAGTGACACCGCATTCACAGAAGAGGAGTGACACTGTATTCACAGAAGAGGAGGGACACAGCATTCACAGAAGAGGAGTGACACCGCATTCACAGAAGAGTGACACCGCATTCACAGAAGAGGAGTGACACCACTTTCACAGAAGAGGAGTGACACCGCATTCACAGAAGAGGAGTGACACCACTTTCACAGAAGAGGAGTGACACCGCATTCACAGAAGAGGAGTGACACCGCATTCACAGAAGAGTGACACCGCATTCACAGAAGAGGAGTGACACCGCATTCACAGAAGAGGAGTGACACTGCATTCACAGAAGAGTGATACCGCATTCACAGAAGAGGAGTGACACCGCATTCACAGAAGAGGAGTGACACCGCATTCACAGAAGAGGAGTGACACTGCATTCACAGAAGAGTGATACCGCATTCACAGAAGAGGAGTGACACCACTTTCACAGAAGAGGAGTGACACCGCATTCACAGAAGAGGAGTGACACCAGAAGAGGAGTGACACCGCATTCACAGAAGAGTGACACCGCATTCACAGAAGAGTAGGGGTGGCACGGTACATGAAAAAACATCCGAACCGTTCGGTTCGCTTGTCTCGGTTCGGAGCGTGTGTGCGTCTCACGGTTCGACGCATGCGCAATGCAGCCTCGTGCCCGTATGTGACCTCAGACGTGTGTTTCCTTTTTTTCGCGCGAAATAAGACGTGTGTGTGTGTGTGTGTGGACATACAAATGAGGCTTGTGAACCCGGTGCTGCACAGAGCGATCGGTGAATGACATCAAAGTACCGCGAGAGCGACGGCTCCTTATGCTTTTCAATCACTCTCGCGGTTCTTTGATGTCATAAACCGATCCTCTGTGCAGCGCCGGTTCAAGTCGAACAAGCCAGTAAAGGTGGAGTATGGGGTGCTGCAGGTCACGGCACGCGGAGAAGTGGCAAGTGGGAGAGATAAGGAAGGCTAACCGGAGTTGGAGGATGCGCCAGCGTCGTATAAGTCCGGTGTGTGGGAACATTTTGGATTTCATGTTATGTTATTTAAATATATAGCAGCTACAGTGGCACTTTAAGTTTAGATAAGAACTCCAGACATATGTTTCCAAATGCTGCACTTTAATTTCAAGTGAAAAAAATGTATCCTCACTCTCAGGGAATAGAAGCATTGTTGATACTGTTTTTGTGTTGAGGTTGAACTTATGTTTCACTTTATGATTATGGCCTTTGCTATTGCTATAGCCTAATTATAGCAATTATGTTTCATGTATTTTGACTTATTTAAAAGACAGAGTTTTAAGACTTCCTCTCTTTTTCTTTTAAAAGATAAAATTTTTGTAAGAGCTACACTTAAGTTGGCAGTTTGATAAATGCAAGTTAATTTTAATCTTTGTGTGCTAAAAATGCACATAAGTTCCTGTAGAGATAGTGATACACATTCTCCTTTTTTTGCCAAATAAACGAAAAGCATGTCATCAATGTCTTCTGTCTTGCTGTATCAAAATCTCACCTAGCTTTCCTCGGAGATGGTCCCAATAATGTGCTTAAAGTCAAGTCAAATTCAGTTTGTGCATGATTGCATCATATAACATTTTTTTTAATACTGTATCCTAAATTGTGGATAATTAAGCTATATATCATATGCTGAAGTACATTTCTGGAGTGTTAAAGATTAAAAGAAAAAATAACAACAAGAACCGTACAGAACCGAAAACCGTGACCCTAAAACCGTGATACAAACCGAACCGTGGGTTTTGTGAACCTTGCCACCCCTACAGAAGAGTGATACCGCATTCACAGAAGAGGAGTGACACCACTTTCACAGAAGAGGAGTGACACCGCATTCACAGAAGAGGAGTGACACCGCATTCACAGAAGAGTGACACCGCATTCACAGAAGAGTGACACCGCATTCACAGAAGAGTGACACCGCATTCACAGAAGAGGAGTGACACTGCATTCACAGAAGAGTGATATCGCATTCACAGAAGAGGAGTGACACCACTTTCACAGAAGAGGAGTGACACCGCATTCACAGAAGAGGAGTGACACCGCATTCACAGAAGAGTGACACCGCATTCACAGAAGAGTGACACCACATTCACAGAAGAGGAGTGACACCGCATTCACAGAAGAGGAGTGACACTGCATTCACAGAAGAGTGATACCGCATTCACAGAAGAGGAGTGACACCACTTTCACAGAAGAGGAGTGACACCGCATTCACAGAAGAGGAGTGACACCAGAAGAGGAGTGACACCGCATTCACAGAAGAGGAGTGACACTGCATTCACAGAAGAGGAGTGACACTGTATTTACCTGCAGTGTGTTTGTGGTTGTTTCTGGTTTCTAACATCTGCTTTATTTCCACACGTCTGTCAGCAGCGTCTCCGGAGAAGGGAAAACATGCTCGAGTTTCTCTGGCTCTGAGTTCAAAGCCTCCACAGCAGCTGTTTGTGCATTTTGTGGGGTTTTGGTCCTTGATCATGTTAAAGAGGAGTTTGATTAAATCTACACACATCTGTTGGGGGAAATGTGAAAACGAGACACAGTTCTTGTGAGGTAGTGAGTGTAACAGCAGTGTAAAAAGGCATTGTGGGTAATAGAGACGTGTTGTCAGCCCCCCCCCCCCCCCCCCCCCCCGCCCAAACCAGCTGTCAGTCCGGCAGAGACGAGGCCTCATGGCGCAGCTCCATGACAGGCGCCCGCGGGCCTCACGGTGCAGCTCCGCACTCAGGCCCTGTCTGTCAGCAGGAGCTCCAGGGTCTTAAAGCCTTGGCTCGTCACAGAGCTGTCACACACTGGACCCGCTCCTCGCTTCAGGACCCGTTCCTGCACAATATCTGCAGACAAACAGCTTTCGTCCATCAGGTGATGATTGGAGCCAGCATACTTCACAGAATACCAAAGAGATGACAGTCCATGTGATACGGTGTTGAAGTCATGGTCACATGCAAATACATGTTTCTCTCATGGCACTTATGGCGTATTTGTTGTGTGTTTTCAGACGAGTGTCTCTGCTGTTTGGATCCAGTGACTGACATCAAGCCTTCGAGTGTCATGAATTATTGTGCATCGTTTAAGAAGTGATTCCTCTCTCATATCTTTACTAATAATCATGTTTTTCTTCTTATTCTGAAGGCCTCGGGACAACATACATTCATTTCCTTTCATCAGACAAATAGAGAGAGGGATTTTCGAATGGATCGGAGAGACTCTGGGAATTCTGTTTCCCGAAGGGCAGAAACACCCGATTTCATTTCTTCATTTTGCATTAATTCAGTTTCTGCTGCATTTGAAGTGCAAATGTGAGTCTGAGCACAAGAGTGTCTTCAGGTCAAACAGCTGAAAATAGACGCAGATCTGCTTCATTAGATTCTTTAAAGGGAAAAGAATAACTCCATTTTATCTGATCAATTTCCCAGCAGTACGACTCTTGTGTTTTCACCTGGTCAGGACATGTACATTTTTTACATTTAATCATTTAGCAGACACTTTTATCCAAAGCGACTTACAAATGAGGAGAGCAATATATCAGTGAAACTAACAGGGCAACAGCTGTGACCCTTCCCAGTTCAGTCTAACGCAGCAAACCTCAGAGATGTTCCTTCAGTGTCTGAGAGCCAACACGCGACGCCCCGTTCCTGTCCCGATGACGGACCAGAGGACGCTCCGGACGAGCGAGCCTTCCTTCAGTGCGAGAGATCATGACCTTCTCTACGGGCTCAGATCGGCTGGGAAGATGTTAACCGCGCAAAACGGCTTCGATTCCTCGAGCTAAATCTGTGAGTTGGTCTAGAGCAGAGACAGGCTTTCCTCTGAAATCTAGTCAAAGTCAAAAAATGGAAAGCATTATCTCAGGGAATCCTGGTGCAGAATCAGATCATGCACACACAGATCGTGTCAAGCGCCTGAACCTGTGATTTATATAAGGTCCTCTTTAGTCCCCTTTGCTGTGCAGAGACGATCTGTCTCACTGTTGGGAAACAGAACCGATTCATTCTTAAAGAAACACTGGAAGCCTGTGAGCGTTGAGATCAAGCGGCAACATTCTAATCTGAAAAATGAAGCCTACCCGGAAGTGCGAAAAACTGCAATACATCGAAAATCCGCTAGAGGGAGGTCCCAAAAGAGAGCAAATATCCATAGACCGCATGTTAAAATGTCCGTTTTCACAGCATAAATTTATATGTTTACAGGTTGGTCCCATGGACTTTTATTGTATTTTTGGATAGGTCCCGAGTGCCTGACAACTGTGAGGGGGGTGAATTTTTTTCTAACTCGGTAGTTTAGATCGTATTTAGATATAAAATGTATGACAAATAAGCGCGTGATTGACAGCTGATAACGGGCTGCGCCGAGTGGAATTCCTGAAATCTGACGTCTCGGCCATGATCTGACACAACACATCACACCACCTCTGTATCCTTTCTGAACATTTGTATTTGAAATATCGTAAGATTTTCCAAGATGGCACCGCCCATACCCCCCATAAACGGCCTCAAACCACTCTTCAGAAAGTCTATGGGTGACGTCACAGACGCTTTGTCCATATTTTTTACAGCCTATGGTTGAGATCCGGTAATAATCGTTCGTCTGCTGTCAGATACTCGAATGCTGTCGTCCAGTTTGTTATTGTTGTCAGATTGCGTGGTAAGAGTCTCACTGTAGCGCCGCTTTCTGCTGGGAAACGGGAATATTCCTGTACATGTTCATCATTACAGGACTGTGTTCAACATCATCAGAACATCTGCAGGCGAGACTCATAAATCAGGCAGACACGAAACCTGTCCTGGATCAAACTAAATTGCTTATTGATCTAAAAATCAGCAGATATCCTGGTTTCGCCTCCAGTCTGTGTCTGTCCTCCTGCAGATCTCCGGTGTGGGAACCCGTGGACCGCCTGACCCGAGTGAGGCTGTTTACTGACGGGGAATCGAGTGTATCTTTACTCCAGTACTCCAGTGTAGTGTTCATCCGTGCAGTGGATGCAGAGATATAAAGTCATATAAAGACGACTGAATGAAGAGTAGATATCAAGTGCGTTCTCACAGGTTCACGTTTTTAAAGTTTGCGTAGAGAGAACTTAAGAGTGTTCTGTAGAGCGGCCCCTAAATTACAACGGAAGTGAATCAATCAAAACTAACTTTATCTGGACAATAACTTTATTCTAGAGCTGCTGTAAAGCCTAAACACTCTCTGTTACTGTAATCTCCTGTTATCACTGTAAAGCTGCTGTGGAACTCTACATTGTTATAAATGAAGATGACTTGACTTAGAGTCATATAAAGACGCTGAATGAAACACTGCTGACCTTTAACCCCCACAGCCTTGAACAGAAGCTGCTCAACATTGATTTAATGCGTCAGATTTCACTGTGATGGACGGCACGTGTGATCACGTCTGTCAGCATTATCAGCGGCTGAAGAGTCCCAGCTCTCGCTTCACTCTTCGTCTTCCTCTTCGGGTTCGGATGAA